>NW_027494750.1:0-97762 GCF_021521415.1 Bidens hawaiensis
TTCAATTATTAACACAAATCCATCATCCAATTAACTTAACAATCACTAAATCATCATAAACCAAATCCAAAAGTAACATACTCTTCCATGGCATATCCTTCAACACACCATAACTTAACCCCAAATTACACAGGAAGTTCCCTCTTCCATCAATAAACACAAATTCACCCTCAAATCCACCAATAACACATTAATTTACTCCAGATCTGACCAAAACCCGAAGAACACGAAAAACTCATATTCATACCTTAATCGAAGCATCGAGAGCAGCCGTCTTCTCTGATACCAAATATGAAAACCTACCACGGATCTAGCCGCATCGATACATCGATTATGCATGAGATCTAAACGTTAAATTATTACTTTATTGATAAATATAGAGAGAAAACATTATGGTGGATAAATAGATAATAACTTATGGAGAACCTCACATCTCTCATGTGTGTGAACTCTCTTAATTATAAGCATGGAACCACCTATTTATAGGCCACATGCTCCATTCGTTAAGTTAACTCTAATTCGTTATGCCTCCATAACGAATTAGATTCCATTCGTCAACATTCCATGACGAATGGTAATAACTTAATGAACTAGCCCTCATTCGTTATGCTTCCATAACGAATGGGCTTATACCTTAACGAACTAGCCTAGATCACTAACAAATGGACCTCATTCTCTATACAAACCATAGCGAATGGGCCATTTACAATAAATATTCAATCTAGACTATCTATAAGTTATTTGATTGCTACGGACAACTAAACCGTGCACTAACACTTAGGTAGAGACTTGAGTTTGTAAGTTGTATTATAACTTTGTTATTCCTAAGCCAAGATGGGCCAAGGCTTGTGTAACCCTCGAGGGGTAACGAAGTAAAAGAAAATATTTTAGCATCAGCTTATTCACCAGCATTCGTTGCTGACGTATTTTCTAACATTTTGCAGGTAACCAAGAATAGGGCTTGAAGAACGAAGGGCTCAAAAATCCGATGGCTCTGATATTTTTGTTTAAATATTAAATATGGTGGTCTTGTAATACTTATAAACAAGATAACTTAAATTAGGACATATCTCCAAACTTTTGTAATGTAAATATTTATACTCTAAAATCCACATGTTTTATAAAGACTTCCGTTAATAATCCGTAACTCTGATTTATTTACAAATGTCGTACCAACTATTGGTCGCACTCCTAAGCCTAAGATGGGGGTGTGACAATATATTTGGGAAACACTTTAACGTACAACATATAAACCGGCTATAATTTAACGTTGAACATATTTTTGGGCCATAGTTTAACGTACAACATAAATTTGGTACAAATTTTATCGGTCCATCCAATAATGAACTTGCAACATATATTTGGGAAACACTTTAAGTTCAACATATAAACCGGGTCTAATTTAATGTAGAATATATTTTTGGGCCACATTGTAACGTACAACATATATTTGGTTCAAAATTTATCAGTCCAGCCATAATTCATATTTAAAATCTTTTATTTTAAATACACAACAGTTTTTTCCTAAACTTGCCTAAACTCATTACAATGGCAAAACCGATCTTCAACGATCCAGAAACACGCCTTCTCCCTGATGTTGATAAGTTTGACGACATTGAAACCTTCATACATGTTTTCGAAGATATGCACATCGAAGGAAAGAAGGGCTTGCCCCCCCCCCCCCCCGCGAAGTCATGGAAACAACAGATGATTCCTTTGCCATATGGGATGGTGATGACTTTGACATAGATGCAGCTTGGGAGGAAGCATTTAGTGGATTGAAGATCCATGAAAATCAGGTTGGAAATAAAAGAGAAGCCGATTCAAAGAAAGAAAAACAAGAAGACGAAAAGGGTGTTGATTACATGAATCGACTAATGTATAACTTTAAAATTGTAATTTTCATTTCATTTCTTGTAAAAATGTAGTTTGATTAGATTAGTTATTAGTTTATGTTGTTTTCTTGACTAATCTTGTTTATATTTGGTTAACACTACATACACATAAAACACTAAATACCTTAAAAAACCTACCATAATATTACACAGAAACACTAAGTTGAAAACTTAGTGTTAAACATTACATTATGCCTTTACATTGAACCACAACAACAAAACAAAAGATGTTTCAACTACACCACACCAAGGATTACACAAACTTGCACAAAGTATTACACCATAAAACTACCCAAACTTGCACAAACTTCAACTACTCCAAACACTATTCAGTTACGAGTGTACACCCAAACCTCATTTGCAGCATCCCAGTCCTGATGAACAGAATGTCAGTAAACGGGTAAATGATATCCTGATTCGTGCTGCCAAATGGAGAAGATACTCGGTTTCTCCAATTTTGCTAATAATACGACCAACCCACCAACCATCGTTTGCAAACACATCCACTTTCTCACCAAGATCAAAGCCACTAACAAGAACATCAGCAGGTTTCAGCCTTATTTTATCAGCCTTCACAAATTCTCTTAACAAACCTGATTGATCAGCTTCAAGTAGTGTCCGAAAAATCATGATGTATGTCTCCTTCCCAACCCGTGAGATTATGTTTCCATCATAAAACGAAACCAAGAAACCCGAACCCATATCAACAACTTCAATCGGATCACCTCGCTTAAACTTCATTATTCAAGATTAGATCACCCAGATTTTTGTTGGTTTATGAGAAATGAAATTAAATGAAAATAATCAACACGTTATTAGTAATGTATGAACAAAAGTTTAAAGTCCAATGAAAATCATCTTGGCAGTTGAATTGTAATAAAAAATTGTCTCTGAGGTAGAAATTCATCTTTGGAGATGAATTTCAAAATAACTCAAAAATCATCTTATTTGAAAACTCACGTTGGAGACGAAAACAGCTTGAAACATCACGTTAAAGTTGATTTTCTTCAAGTTATATTTGGTGTCAAAAGTAACGTTTCAGACAGATTTGGGAAGAAAACTTGCGTGGTAGGTGAGAATGCAAAACACATGGCAGATCTTGATTGGTCCACGAAAACTCACGAGAAAAATCCCAATGTCACGTGGAAGTTGGTTTTGATGGGCTATTTTTAGAAAATGAAATCTTACGGGCTACTTTTGTTTTTCTCTTTTTTCAAAAGGGCTATTTAGGTAATTTTCCCTTTCTAAGTTTAATATTTTGTTTGGTAACATTTTGGAGCTATGTGAATTTAAATACATAAATTGCCATTATATAAACAAAATAATATATTCACTTTCGTCCAATAACATACGTGCTAGGACAAAGTAATAAACAACAATTTAATAATTTTGTTTTTCAGATTGATGATGTAATAATGCCAGGTCAATAATCCATGTATAATTGACAACAGATACCAGCCGTTGATAACCACCCTATTATTCCATCCCTAGTCGTTAGATCATCCTTGTAGAGACACAAATTGGAGCCTGCGTCCATCCCCTTTGTGCAAACTCAGATCTTATTTAAATACATTCGACCCTCATCTTTATTCAATCTCCAATTTCTTGAATTTATCGCCATGGATCTTGAAGAAGCTAATAACCCTCTATCCCTTGTTTCCGACCCGATTCTTCCACAGTACCCAGAGGTGAAATTAATTAACCTTGATCTTTAATTTATATAATTTTAGATGCTGAAATTGAATATGGTTATCGAAATTGGAGCTTAATTTAATTTAATTTCACGGTATTAGTACTCAAATGCTGCATTTGGTTACATGAGTTTGATTACTGTAGTTAAGGTTTTCTAAAACATTTTGGGGGTAATTAATTTCACATGAAATTTTGGGGACTGAGTTGAATTCACAACACGGGTTTTGTTAATTTTTGTGTTTTCTAAACTTGGTATTTATTGTTTTTGAGAAATTTTGGTTAATTTTAGTTTGTGGTAGCTGCACTTAGGGTTTTATAAGCAATTTGGGGCTAATTAATTTCACATGAATTTTGGTGGTTTGAGCAGAATTCACAACATGGGTTTTGTTAATTTTTGTGTTTTCTAATCTGGGTGTTGCTTAGTTTTGACTATGTTTGGTTAATTTTAGTTGATGTTAGCTGCAATTAGGGTTTTATGAAACGTTTTAGTGGTAATTAAATTCACATGAGTTTTGGTGGTTTGAGCTGAATTCACTAATGGGTTTTGATTATATTTATGATTACTAATCTGGGTATCTCTTGAGGTTGACTAATTTTGTTTAATTTTAGTTGATTTTGGCTGCAATTGATGCCATAGGTGGCGAAAAGGGAGTTAACAAATCCAGGATTTCGAGGCAGATTGAAGCTTCACATGGTAATCTACCGGCGGCTCACAAAACCCTCCTCTCACATCATCTCAACAAAATGAGAGCCAGTGGCCAACTTCTCATGTTTCAGAACAACTACTTTAAATTTGATCCAAACTCACCTCGGAGAGGTCGAGGTCGTCCAAAGAAACCTAAAGACCCTCGTGTTTTTTCACCAAAACCCAGAGGCCGTCCACGCAAATCTCTTGACGGTTCAATTCCGATGAGATCTGCTCCGTCATTAAGTGGGCAAAAGCGTGGTCGTGGCCGCCCGCGGAAATCTGTGGATGGAATGGTGGTTTCACGGACGCTGAAAACGTCCACCGGTGAAAAGAGGGGGAGAGGGAGGCCGCGGAAGGTGAACACGGATGATGGCTCCACACTGCCGCTTTCAACTGGTAAAGAAACAGGAAGAAGACTGCTGGTTAAGGTGAAAATGCCAGGTAATGCAACGCCGGCTACATCGACAGGGGAAAAAAGAGGAAGAGGGCGGCCGAAGAAGGTGAAAAGAGGTGGTTTCGCGGCTGCTTCGTCGGTTCCAGCAACATTGTCTGGTGAGAAAAGGGGAAGAGGGCGGCCGAGGAAGGTGGTGATCACTGAGGCTCCGGTTGAGGCTTGATTGAAAGAGTGATTTAGTTTTAGGGGCTCTTGGTGATACTGTGTTTGTTTTGTTCTTTAAAGTAGCCTTGTTTTGAACAGGGTGTGTTCTTGGATTGAATTTTAGTGAGTGTAATTGCTTTGTAAATTCAAATTTAGTTGCTTCTACTTCTAGGGTCTCTTGGCATTTTACTTTTTCAGAATCTGAATCTTATTTTGCTGGGTTTGAATTTACCAAGGTAGCTGAATTTGTTATATAATTACGTCTACTCCAAAATATGTATCCAACAATATATGAATTAATTGTGGCATGTAGGTGTCTCAATCATAATAGGTTTTGATTTGATTTGAAGCTGAGTAGAAGAGTGTGAAAACTGACAGGACATCGATTCAAATGTTTCGAGTTTTATTTATTTATTATCTTTTTTAAAAGATTGAATTCATAAAAGTAAAAAGTAGTAATTCAAACCTGTAAATGGGTTATGGAGTCATCTGGTTCCAGATATGCACATGGAGTCATTTCAAAATTTAGAATGTTTTGTCAATCGGTTGACAAGTAAATGAAAAAGAGAAAAGTGTAACTGACATGCAGGTGAAAGTGAAAAATCATTAGACCCAAAGTAGTGAAGCGTTTTAGAGAGGGAAAAAGCCTCATAGCAATATGCACACCGCCCTTGGTACACTATTGGGGCACTTTGGGGGAAAAGAAGGCTTGGGCGTTTTATAGAAAGTGCTTAAATAGGGTTGACTTTATTGAAAAAAGAATTTTAGCAAATGAAGAGAAGGGTGAGGGTGGTTTCCATCTCCACTACATATTGCTTTAGAGAAAAATGTGTATTGTATGAAAAAATGAAGGTAGAGAAGAAGAAAATCAAAAAGGAAATTTGTGATTTGAAAAAGTTTGATTAAGTTAAATAGAAAGAAAAAACTAAATCCGGTGCCCAACTCCGTTCTCAAACCACACCTCAACTCAAAATGCCGGATCACACCCAAGACGGCATGATGCTGAAGGCGTTTTTATTGAGATTGCAATTACAACGCCCTCATTATCGAACCCCTTAGTAGCCCATGGGACATAGAAACGGCAAAAATCTGAACTCAAATCAGAAGTGTTCGAAATGGGTATACTTAAAGCCTGATAGGCATTGGGTCAGACATGGGGTTGATTTTTACTTAAATTCACATACTTGTTTACCTTAATCATATACCAGAATTATAAACCCAATAACTTTTAATTTCTTAACTTTGCCTAAAATAATTCTTCATTTACTAAGTTCAAGAAAATCAAATTTTCTTTGAAAACTAGTTGGTTCACCCGCCGCGTTGCGACGTAGTTGGACTGGAAACCGAGTGTTGGGCACAAACATCGTACGTTTAGTCCATATTATTGTTGCTAATATATCTTGCATAGTTAAGTCTTACATGATGATATGGAGTGTTATTTTACATAAGAGGATAGCATGTGGCATCCATGATTAATAATTACAAAAGATCCTCTATTCCTATCAGTGGCCAAAACACTGCTCTTGCAAAAGATGAGATTACAATCATTGGCATACTCTATTAAAGTATGGCATTAAGGATTATCATTTCCATATTAAACAAAACCTCTATTGGATTAACACCGTCTTTGTCGCTGATCAAAGATACATCTCTACATGTCATATCATTTTTCCTTTAACATAAAGTATTGTATTTATAAACATATGATGTAAAGCTGGTTATTTATACTACAACATGTAATAGTAATGTAATTGGATTATTCAATTACAACAATTACCAACTTTTAAACATGATCAAGTTTAAAAATATTAATAGGAAAACTTGGATTATTCTTTTTGATCATCTAATTATTTAGGTTAAATAATCATTTACAATTTTAGAATTTGAGAATATGATTGTTGTAAACATGTATTTAGTTGGTTGCTTGCTTTGTATATTAGTATTATTATAATGCGGGTGAGACTCAGTCAAATAGGCAAGAATGGTCAAGTTCACACAGAGGTACTTTCTTAATTCCTTCAATATGGACACCAGCCACCAAATTAGTTCCTGTAGCTATAGCGCCTCATCAACAGTTGCTCCTTCAGCAAATACAGCCACATGAAGAGCCTACAAAACACCTATTATCATGAGGTAATCTAGTTGAAGTACAAAACATCAAATATGTAGCAATACTAAACCATAATCAAGTATGAATAGCATCTTTCCACTGCCATGTTGAAGAGATAATGAGCCAATGAGTTTCTGCACATTTAAAGAAAAGTAACAACATAGTATAAATCATGTAAGGCCCCGTTCCCGATGCCTTACTTTGGATGTTGGATTTAAAACTTGCGCGAAATTTAAAACTTCAACCATATATATTACATATCATTCAAATCTTGTCTTAAATAAACATCTTTTGTCTTTTAAGATAAAACATAAATCTTTATAATGTTATAACATTTTTTTTCTTTGAGATGCCAGTGTCCTCAAACCCATGCCATGTGTCCTCGTCAAGAAAACTGTCTCAATCTATTCACCTGCGTGCATATTAAAAGTCAGCTACGCTGAGTGAGTTCTAGTTAATACAGGTAACATACAATACATTCGCGCGCGCGCGCACACACACTCACATATATATGTATGTATACGTATCCGAAGATACATATTCATACTTAGCCTATTACCTTTCTTTCATACATACATACATACATACGTACGTACATTCATCCATACATATACATTTTAAAGAGTATTTTGCCTATAACCTCCGCATATATTATTAGGGTCTGTTCCCTTTTCTGCCATACAACTATACCTTACATTTCTTTATCGTTATAAGAGTTAATGGCCATTTTCGTCCCTGTGGTTTGCTACTTTCGCCACTTCAGTTCAAAGGTTGCAATTTTGTCAATTTAGTCCTCATAGTTTTAAATATTGGCCAATTACGTCTCATCCGTCTAACGGCATCCAACCATGCCGTAAGTTTAAGGGTATTTTTGTCTTTCTCCCTTTTATATTGAGTTAATGGTCATTTTTGTCCCTGTGGTTTGATACTTTTGCCAATTCAGTCCAAAGTTTGAAAATTTGTCAATTCGATGTTCAATTTAATTCAGTTTTTTTTGTCTATCACCTGGAAGAGCATAATCCAAGCCCAAAACCATTGAGCATAAACCAAAACAGGTCTGCATTTACTCTGTCGAAAACAATATTCATACCCATTCCCCTCGTATTTAGTTTCTAGACGGTTCCTAAACTCTCCCTCATGGTGGAATTCCTTGAAATCGAATTGTACGGAAAAAACTAAAAATCGTTTCTTTGATGAATGCATAATAGTTAGGGTTTAGAGATTAACATATCTTACCAAAATCTGAGTCGAAGTTAACTATTATACATTAATCAAAGAAACGATTTTTAGTTTTTTCTGTACAATTCGGTTTCAGTGAATTACCTTGACCACTTTATCATTAAATTCCACCAAGGGGGAGAGTTTAGGAAACGTCTAGAAACTAAATACGAGGGGGGGGGGGGTATGATTATCATTGTCAACAGAGTAAATGTATACCTATATTGGAGGTTGCTCGATGGTTTTGGGCTTGGATTATGCTTTTTAGGGTTATAGAAAAAAAAACGAATTAAACTTAACAATAAATTGACAAATTTTCAAACTTTGGACTGAAGTGGCAAAAGTATCAAACCACAGGGAGTAAAATGACCACTAACTCAAAATAAAAAGAAGAAAGACAAAAATACCCTTAACTAACGGCATAGCTGGATGTCGTTAGACGGATGGCACGTAATTGGCTAATATTTATAACTATGAGGACTAAATTGACAAAATTTCAAATTTTGGACTGATGTGGCGAAAGTAACAAACCACAGGGACGAAAATGGTCATTAACTCTCTTTATAATTATAAACTTTCATACATACTTTCAATCTTTACATTAACATACATACATCATTCATACTTTATATATCATACTAACACATATCATACACATTCACATATCATACACTTACCACTTAAGGTAAGTGTATTAACCATTCACATTGAGTATACACACAGCCCCGAAAACATAACAAGGAAATGGGGCTAGAAACTCACCTGGATCCCGTTTCTTTATGAATTTATAGCAATACCCCTCTTTAGCTTTGCACGGATAACTGTATAGTAATTACAAGTATCTATTAACTATTTCTAACTATATCATAATTCTAAGTTATTGTAACCCCTAGCTACGGGGGTCCGGGGGCAGCACCCCTAGCAACGGGGTTCTAGCGGCGACATCCCCTAGCGGGGTCCAAGGGGCAGAGCCCCTGGCTGGGGTTAAGCTGCCAGGTCAGCTTGGAAAATTTTATTTTCATTAACAGTCCTTTACTAAAAAATCATCAGAAAATTCTAAGTCTGGACTTTTCTAATCGAATTCTCAGTTATATTCGAATGACAGATTCTATTCGAATGGACCTTCCATTCGAATGGGCAGATACTATTCGAATGGACCTTCCATTCGAATGGGAAAATTCTATTCGAATGGACCTTCCATTTGAATGGCTAATTCTATTCGAATGGGCTTCCATTTGAATAAACTTCTATTCGAATGGTCAGATTCTATTCGAATGGACTTCTCTTCGAATGGTTCCTTTCTAATCGAATGGTCATTCGATTCGGACACTTTTCCACCTCCAATTCGATTGCTTGCTAAACCAGAGCTTTCCTTCATAATTTGGTTCATATACTTTCCATCTTTTCCACTTTCAATTCGAATACTTCTTATTCACACACTTTTTACTTCAAAACCTTCCATTCGAATACATTTCTATTCGAACGCTTCCGCTGTAGCGTTTTTAATATCTTTATTACCACATATATTACATCCATTCTCATATTTCAATATTATATCACCTTTTAAACATTTTCCTATCTATCTTAGACCAAGATCTAGCTCGTTTAACTATAAAGTTTAAAGCTTAATTGATTTCAGACCCGTTTAAGCTCGATCTAGGGTTTTTTACACGAACCCTACATACTCACGAGTTCATCAAGTCCACCTTTAACATCAAGTTTATATTTTTATGGTATAAAAATACCCGATTTGCCTTAGTACCAAGTCTTAGGGCAAACCGTTCTTAAAAACACAACCTTTGTATATAAAGCACGTACCTTTAACGTCTTTTAGGCTACGGATTATCTCCTTGTATAGCTAACGGGCTTGTTTTAGATTGCTCAGCTAAAGATCTATTAATATCTATGCTTGGTTCTTGGACCTTGAATCACGGCCGTAAGGTTGGGAGTGTTTGTTTGTGTTGTGAGTGTGTAAGGAGGCTTATGGATAAGAATGAGAGATTTTAGGGTTTTAGGGAGGTTTAAGAAGTATTTATACTCTCTTAAGCCCATGGACCTAAGACCCATCTTCATCCCTTATTGTTGGTACATGATGTCAGTAGTTCAGTATCTAGTGTCTGTAATCGTGTTATTTGGATTTGTATTAAGGTTTAAGCGAACTTGTCTCACAAGTTCGCCTGATATAGGCGAACTTGTGGAACAAGCGAAGTTAGTGACAACTTCGCCTAAACATGTTAGGCGAAGTTGTCGTATGATATATAGGTTTAGGTTACGGCTTGTTTGATAAGAGTTGTTCAGTTCGTGTAATCGGTGATTGATATATCACGTGTTATTAGTTGCAATACAACGTGTTCTTTGTTTATTGTAACGTGTGTTTGCTTGTGTTTAACGTATATCGATTCTACGCTCGTATCGTCTTACGTAGGGATTCCGCACCTACGTAGAACGAGATATTCCGTGTAGATCCGGCTGGGAACCTACAATTGGATCAGAGCGTTTGCTCGTGATTGTGTGGTTCGGGATTATCACACGGGTGTAGAAATCGTTCCGTTCGACTATTCTCGGGACGAGTTTACGTTAATATACCGAGTTTTTGTGTCCTACTCACCTCCCACCATCAAAAACAACCCATTACACCTTCGCATACCTCGCAAAACGTCAAAATCAAACCTGCAAAAACATTGTGTTCATCAGGCGAAGTTGCCGTCACTGTTTGTAGGGTTTAGGCGAAGATATAAGGTTAAGCGAAGTTATTAACAACTTCGCCTACCTCACAAGTTCGCTTAACTTAAGCGAAGTTATCCACAACTTCGCCTAATCTGGCGAAGTTGAGAAGAAAGCGAAGTTGAAAGATCAAGCGAAGTTAGGACTTAAGCGAAGTTAAGTTTAACTTCGCCTACTGGTACTGTTAAAAAAAAATTAAAAAAAATTTTCGGGTTTCTTTGTGTTTTCGTTTCGTACTTCTATAAAAGATGACTTCCATAAATATTACGGAACTGGTAAAAATGGAGGTGGAAGCAGGTTCAGCTACTAAGGCACCGAAAATGCTTAAGGGAACCGATTTCGTGGCTTGGAAAGATCGGTTTGAGCAGTATGTTAAATATCAAGATGCTAAGATGTGGGTGTGCATTCAAAATGGATACATTCCACCAACGGCTTTGTATGAGGGTCGTGAACAAATTAAGAAATACAATAAGATGGAAGAGGAAGAAAAGAAGATGTATGAGGCTGAAAGCAAAGCTCATGCTGCGATAACAATGGCTCTTCCACAAGATATTCTTCACACCTTCAGGAAATATAAAACCGCCAGAGAGCTATGGGAAGCGCTTGAAAATCGATATGAAGGTAATGTGGGGATACGTGCATCCAAGATTAAGCTACTCAAAACCCAATTCTCGGTGTTCAAGTATTTGAAGAATGAATCACTTGATGATATCATCACAAGATATTATCACCTGATGACCGAACTCAGCAATTATTCCATTGTTTACAAGGAAGAGGAGATCGTAGAAAAACTTCTTGATGCTCTCCCACCGAAATGGGAAATGTACACTGTCTTGATGAGAGAAGATAAAGAGTTTGCCAACATTGACTTGGAAACAGCAGTCAATAAACTACGAACTTTTGAACTTAACATGGTTCAAAAAAAGACACCAACTGATCAGGTTCAGGATCCGGGAATGTATGGTGCGAAAGTTAATTCAAGTTTAAGTTCGAAGTCAGAATCATCTGCTTACTACTCAAAGGGAGACACGAGCTCTAACTCATCTCAAGATGGTCATGTAACTCTTAACATGGATGGTGATGTGTGTTTCGTAGCTGGTGGAACAAACACTTCTAAACCTCAAAAAACAAAGGGTAGTTTTTCTTCAAGTGTTCCGAACAACAACTACTCTCAGATGCCCATGAGTGTTAAATCTGCTGAACAGCAGTTTGCTCTCTATGCATCTTTCATTGCTTCTTACGAAAATTACATTAAAGGTAAAATCGTTGATCCTGCAACTTTAGACGAAGACTATGATTAGATCGATGCTGATGATCTGGAGGAGATGGATCTGCAGTGGCAGATGGCAATGATAGTAAGAAGAGTTAAAAGGTTTATGAAGAAGACTGGTAGAAAATTCGTTGGTGAAAGACCAGGTTTTGATAAGTCAAAGGTTCGGTGTTATAACTGTCAACAGAATGGCCACTTTGCTAAAGAATGCACAAGTGAACGAGTAGAACGTAGTCACAACAGGCCAACACAATCGAATGGGGGAAGTAATGAAAATAAGGCGATGATATCCAGACAGAACGGGGAATACAATTGGAATCTGCAAGTTGAGGAAGTGTTCGAACAGGCCAACTTGGTTAACATTGAAACTGAAGAAAAAAACAGAGAGACAAGAGAAGATCAAGCTTATATGGCAGAGGTGACAGATCAGCTCGCTGAGGTAAGTTCTAAACTCCCTTGTACGAAATGTGAAAATCTGTCTAAACAATTGAAGACAATAACTGATCAGTTTGTTAGTTTGGATGCTCAATTTAGAACATTAAAAGAAGATCATTATTACACTAAAACTAGAGAAAAAATTACACGGTAAAAATAAAAGCTAGTGAGAAAGATATCAGAATTCTTAAAGCCAGTCTAGCTGAAAAAATACAAGTAATTGATCTTAGCTATGAAGTTTTAGAAGAGAAAACCAAACTAATTGCTGAAAGGGATAAACAGATAGCTGATTACCAGGTGAAAGTGGTGGAACTAAACAGAAAGCTTGAGCAATTTAGAAATTCCTCCGCAATACTTGATCACCTCGTAAGTGATCAACGTTCCCCAGTTAAAAGGGGATGAATTGGATATTCTGAAGTTCCACCACCTTATAATCATAACTATACTTATGATCCTAGTAATCAGAAATCTGTTGATGTTGAAATTGGTCAGACAGTTCCTGTTAAAGTTATGATTAAAGATCCAGAAGTTAGTAAAAGCGAAACGAGTAAGCCTGTTTTGAATGTTAAGAGATCTGTTCCTAGTTCTGTCTCATCAAATTCGGACAAGACATCCGAGTCTAGTGAGACAAAAGAAGAGGCAGTGTTACTAAAACGTGGAGAGGAACATAAACCAACTGAAAAGAATTCTCCACTAAACCCGTATGTCCCACCATATGTTAGACAAACGGGCAGTAATGCAACCTCAACATCTAAAACAACTGTTGAGACGAAAGTTGAACACAGGAGCTGTTTCAGATGCAATCAAATAGGACACCTGATTGCTGATTGCCCTCTGAATCAGAGATTCAAAGGTATGAGGCCTTCGAAAACTGAGAATAGAACTAACAGTAATTACTATAATGGTAAGAATAAAAACTCATCAAAGTTCAGATATTGGACTAATCCAGGTTTTCAAAGAAGTCGATCTCAGTTTTTCCCTATTAACAACCAAATCATTAGTTATAATTCATTTAATTCACGAAGGTTTGGATAGCCTTATAGTAAATCTACTAGAAGGTATCCTTTTAGGACTTACAGAAATCATTCTAATACTAACTTAGGACAGCCAAAGCATGGGATGCCTTTTAACAGATTTAATCGACCCAAGACCAATAGGTCTTGGGTCCCCAAAATTTAATCCTTTGCTTTAATTGTGCAGGAACAGTTGAACAGGGCTGCAAATAATCTATGGGTTGTGGATAGCGGCTGTTCCCGGCACATGACGGGTAACAAGAATTTGTTACACGAATGGAAACCTGTTCAGGGAGGTAGAGTAAGTTTTGCTGGAGAGAGCGGTGGAAGAATTACTGGAATTGGAACGGTGACTAAAGGTAAAATGAAGTTAGAAAATGTGAATTTCGTTGAAGAGCTGAAGCATAATCTGCTGAGTGTGTCTCAGATCTGTGACAAAGATTACACTGTGCACTTTACAAAAAATGAAGCGATCGTACTGTATCCTGGTTTCAAGATACCAGAGGCATGGATAGTGATGAAGGCTCCAAGGGAAAAGAATACATATGTTATGGACATGAGGTCGACTGAGATGGCAACAGAAGAATCATGTCTTCTGTCAAAAGCAACTGAATCGGCGTCCGAGTTATGGCATCGAAGAATGGGACATATTCATCTTAGAAAAATGAACTACATTGTCAAGAATGGGCTGATGCTTGGTGTTCCCATAAAAAATTTCAACTTTGAAGACCAATGCTTATCGTGCAAAAAGGGAAAGCAACACAAGAAGTCTCATCACACCAAGAAGGTTAATTCAATAGTCAGTACCCTAGACCTACTTCACATGGACCTCTTCGGTCCCATGAATGTAAAAAGCCTAGGTGGAACATCATACTGCTTGGTGATTACTGATGATTTCTCTCGATATTCTTGGGTATATTTCCTGAAGACAAAGGATGAAACGGTTTAGTTGGTAATGAATTTGATTACCAAGGTTGAGAATATTATGGGGAAAAAGGTTAAATATATCAGGACTGACAATGGGACAGAGTTCAAAAACTATCAGATGGAGATATTCTGCTTACAGAAAGGGATAGACCACCAGTACAGCGCTCCGTATACTCCGCAACAAAATGGGGTGGCTGAGAGGAAGAACATAACGCTAATTGAAGGAGCCAGAACCATGCTGGCTGATTCTAAACTTCCTGTGGTGTTCTGGGCTGAAGCTGTTGCAACAGCCTGTTATATCCTTAATAGAGTTTTAACTGTTAAAAGATTGAATAAAACAAGTTATGAACTTATGCATGGTAGAAAGCCTAACTTGAGTGGTCTCGAACCATTCGGGTCCCCGTGTTCGATATTAAAGACGAACTCAAAATTTGGTGAGATAGCCGACGAAGGTATTTTAGTCGGATATGTTGTTGGGACACTCAACAGACGAGTCTTTAATCTATCGACCAGCAAGGTTGAGGTGGTGTGTAACACTGACATCACAAGTTACAAATCACCAAAACCAAGCACGGGACCCGCTGGGGCTTTCGACTATGATAGGCTTATTAAATCTTTTAATTTGCCTTACTTGGATTGTGCAGAAGTTGATGAGAGAATAGCTTCGAAGATGCTTTATGATGTGGAAGAAAATTTTGTGCAACGACCGCAGTACGATGAATGTCAACCTTCCTCGTCACATGCTGTCGATACCCCTACTACCTTTAAAGAAGAGGAATTCTTCAATCCATTTCACTCTCAACAACAATCACCTATTGATGAGCTATCTTCGAACCTGGAATACAATCTGCAAGTCAATTCGGTTCCGACTACGAATGTTCACAAATATCACCCTTTGGAGAACGTGATAGGTGATCTGTCCGACGGTGTACAAACAAGACGAAGCTTGAATGAGCACACTTGTGTTTTCACAAGCATTAAAGATACAGGCATCATTAACGAATGCTTGTACACCTGCTTCATCAGCCAGAATGAACCAAAGAACTATCAAATGGCTCTCAAGGACAGCTCGTGGGTCGAAGCCATGCAAGAAGAGTTAGCCCAGTTCAAGAAGATGGAGGTATGGAATTTGGTTGCAAAACCGAAGAATGTGCATGCGATTGGCACCAAATGGGTTTTCAAATGTAGAGAGATGAGAAAGGAATAATCATAAGGAACAAGGCAAGGCTGGTTGTAAAAGGTTTTAATCAGCAAGGGGGGATCGACTACAATGAAGTGTTTGCTCCTGTGGCGAGATTGGAAGCGATTCGATTGTTTTTGGCATTTGCTGCACACAAGGAGATGAAGGTGTTCCAGTTAGACGTGAAAAGTGCGTTTCTTAACGGTAAAGTCGATGAGGTTGTGTACGTTGAGCAACCTCCGGGTTTTCCTGACCCAGACTTTCCTGATCACGTGTACAAGCTAAGTAAAGCGCTATATGGGCTACATCAGGCCCCTCGTGCCTTGTTGTAACACCCCGTAACCGCAGCGGAAACGTACACGGGATGCAACAGACACATCTGATATCAACAGCATTGCTTATAAAGAAAATACCACTACATTAATTTATAACATATTACATTGTTGCGAGTTTCATTACTGTCTAGGTGTTACACACATATTTTACCGATAAGACATTAATAAATTCATTACAAAACTTAGAGCAGCAAGCTTCCAACAGGTAGCACAAATAGTTAAGCACATATCAATCATTCCAACTTGGGCATACCTAGAAAACATGTAAAGAAAACGGGTCAACTACGAATAGTTGGTGAGTTTCACTAATTTAAATAAACACTGACAAATCATTTTAATAATCATTTATTAACAATATAATCATGCTGGGAACTATGTTACCCCAGAACATTTCATTTAACTTCCTGGGAACTATGTTACCCCAGAACAATAATAACTCCTGGGAACTATGTTACCCCAGAACAATAAATATCCCTGGGAACTATGTTACCCCAGAACAATAACAACCCCTGGGAACTATGTTACCCCAGAACAATAACAACCCCTGGGAACTATGTTACCCCAGAACAATAATAATCCCTGGGAACTATGTTACCCCAGAACAATAACAACCCCTGGGAACTATGTTACCCCAGAACAATAATAATCCCTGGGAACTATGTTACCCCAGAACAATAACAACCCCTGGGAACTATGTTACCCCAGAACAATAATAACCCCTGGGAACTATGTTACCCCAGAACAATAATAACCCCTGGGAACTATGTTACCCCAGAACAATAACACATGATAAACATTTTATATATTCTGTGCATCAGATCATATATATATAAATGTACAAGTATTTCCATACGATCGGTATGTACTTAAATACTTTGAATAAGACATGTTTTCCGCCCCGGGAACATATAATTAAAACAATTCATTAAAAGGGGCTCGTGAAAACTCACCTTTTTGTGAGTCGGTGAGTAATATAAGGAACAGCTACGTGCCTGGATCTGTAATATAATATCTAGTCGTTACTATATAATTCCCATAACTTAAATACGTATCAATCGGTACATCTGGGAACATTGTTAACCCAGTACTGTACTCGATTCGGGGACAATGTTAACCCCGTGACACTTCTAAGGACTCAGATTGTGACATTGCTTAGAGTTTGACAGTCAATTTAGTTAAAGTGATGAAATTATAGCTCGGTTTGACACCCCGTTTTGCCGTGGGGCCCGTTTCCGTCATTGCGGTGCCGGAAACGGTAAAATCGGGTAAAATTACCCAAATCATCCGAATTATTTTCGGATGATTTGTTTTTACTTAATTTACTTAGATTTATGAAATAGTCCATTTTTAGAGTTTTCATGTACCAGTCAGCTCGCTTATGCGAACTTTGCCGGTTTACACGTTTTAAGCTTTAAAAACTTGTTTTTATGTTCTTTTTAGCACAAATAATTACCCGATTAGTCTCGGGTCTTGAAATTTTGCACAAAACTTAATTTGACAGTAAGGAATTATGTAAAAATTTTCCAGATTTATTTTCTTATATTTACATTTATTTATCTATTTTTAAATCTTATTAAAACACTAAATATATCAAAAATACCAAAACACTTTAGAAAAATCCCAAATTTTTCTGGGATGATCTCTATCATCCTCATAACTTCCTGGAATTTTTCCAGATTTATTTTCCTATATTTACATTTATTTATCTATTTTTAAATCTTATTAAAACACTAAATATGTCAAAAATATCAAAACACTTTAGAAAAATCCCAAATTTTTCTGGGATGATTTCTATCATCCTCATAACTTCCTGGAATTTTTCCAGATTTATTTTCCTATATTTACATTTATTTATCTATTTTTAAATCTTATTAAAACACTAAATATGTCAAAAATATCAAAACACTTTAGAAAAATCCCAAATTTTTCTGGGATGATCTCTATCATCCTCATAACTTTCTGAAATTTTTCCAGAATTTAAAACTTATTTTTCAAGCCATTTTCACCCAAAACCGAGCTAGAAAGCCCTAGAGTTTGTTTCACCGAAAAGCCTACTTAGACTTTTCCAACTGAGCTCAAATTTTGTGGGTGACTTTTATATGTTATAAAAAGCTTATCTTAAATTTTCCAGAATTTTTCATCATGTTTAGCTATTTTTCACTATTTTTGGCCAAAACCGAGCATTAAATTCACCAAATATTCATCTTTTATCCAAAAATTACCAAAAATTCACAGATCTCATATTTTCATGTGTATATCATCTCTGTGAAATTTCGTGACCCGACTCTAAGCACACGAAAATCTGTCCAAATTTCATAAACACACGAAAACCGAACTATTTTGTGTTTTCTAGCTTTAGATCGCAAGGATCTCGGTTTCTAGCCTTTGCTAGCCGCTAGATACAACACTTACAAGCACATCAACACCACACCAAGCAAGTTATACCCACAATCAAGCCATTTCTTTCCTAGTGTCGGTTAAAACATCAAAACAACGATTTTGACCGTAAAAATCCGTTCTCGACTCTTTTTACTCATTTCTTGGACCATGATCCCTTGTATAACATGTATACATCTCTTGATCATGCAAGAGTCGGTTTCATCTCGGGTTTTCACCCGTCTTTCACATGGAAAACTCATTTGACAAGATTTCAACCGTAAAAATTCATTCTAAACACTTTTAACTAATTACTTGGATCAAGATCCTTTGTATAACTTGTATACATCCTTTGATCACACGAGAATCGGTTTCATCTCGGGTTTTCACCCATTTTTCACATGAAACTTCCTTTTCTCAAGAATTATGAAATTAAAAACAAGATTCAAGCTTCAAAACAAGTGTTATACCTTCAGATCTTGGTGAAAAATGGATGGGTCTTGGATGAACACTTGAAGTTTGAGAGGATTTGGGAGAGTTTGGATGAAAAAAAAGAAAAATGGAATGTGTAAAGGAGGGTGTGGGGGGGTGGCCGGTTCTATTGGGGTGTGTGGGGGGGGCCCACATCTCAAATATTGTCCACACATTTGGATTACACAATCCGGATAATGTTGTGGATAATCTGGTTCAGTTCGTTTCTCGTTTAAACTCGTAATTCGGCTTGAAACGAAATTAAAATGGTCGTTTTTCGGGTTAAAGTAAAATTTTCATAAAACTGATTTAAAAACTTTCAAAACTTAACCCATGACATTAAAACATCATATCATTAATAATTACGCATCTTTTTCGGCTTGATTGATCATCTCTTGCTTGGTTTGATGTTAAAGGTTTCGTTTATCGTACCGACGTACCAATAAATCGAAATCCTTTTTCTGTGCTATAATTCACTTATCCCGAAGCATTAATACTTCGTAAATATCACTAAACATTATATATTTCGTCTATAATGTAATTCCCGATTCGTTCGGGTTTCAATAATCGTTCATTGGTTGATTGTAATTCCAATACGATTCACTATATAATTGAGTATGATTCATACTGTGAACCATATATATTCGTATAAACGTGCTATAACTCATATAATCAATATTAAATAACACGCAAATAGTATATACCGGCTAGGGTATACCTGGATTTGCCGGAATCGTTACACTTGTACGCAACTCTATCCGATTACTTGCTTGAGAATGAATTTGAAAGGGGAAAGATCGATAGCACACTGTTCGTTAAGAAAAAAGGAAGGGACTTTCTTCTGGTTCAAGTCTACGTGGACGACATCATCTTTGCTGCATCAAAAGTCGCCATGTGTCAGGAGTTTGAAACCGTCATGAAAAAGAGGTTTGAAATGAGTGCTATGGGTGAACTAACTTTCTTTTTAGGATTGCAGGTTGATCAGAAGAAAGATGGGATGTTCATTCATCAGACTAAATATGTCCAAGACGTTCTCAAACGCTTCAAGATGGAGGACAGCACACCATTTAATACTCCAGTTTGCGTCAACCATAATTTGGGTGCTGATACAGACAGTGATGCAGACGTGGACCCCACCCAATATCGGGCAATAATCGGTTTTTTAATGTATTAAACTGCATCTAGACCTGATATTATATTTGCAGTTTGTCTTTGTGCTCGTTTTCAGGCAAACCCAAAGGAATCTCACATGAAGGGTGTGAAGAGGATATTGCGGTATCTCAAAGGCAAGCCTAAGCTAGGGTTGTGGTACACGAAAGGAGGAGACTTGGAGTTAGTCGCCTACACAGATTCTGACTATGGAGGATGCAATCAGAATCGGAAGTCAACAACAAGTGGATGTCAGTTTCTTGGAGGCAGATTAGTGTCATGGCAGTGCAAGAAGCAGACCTCAGTCGCCATTTCTACCTGTGAAGCAGAATACATGGCAGCATCGAACTGCTGCTCCCAGGTTCTTTGGATACAACAGCAATTGCGCGATTACGGTCTGAATTTCACTCATACTTCTATTTGCATAGATAACACTGCTGCTATCTCAGTAACTAACAATCCCGTAAAGCATAGCAAAACTAAACACATTGACATCCGTCATCATTTTACACGGGATTGTGCTGAGAAGAAATTGATAGTGCTCGAAAAGGTTGATTCGTTAGTTAATTTCGCTGATTTGTTTACTAAAGCGTTTGACAAAACTCGTTTTCAAAACCTTGTTGAGCTAAATGGGATGATCAATCCCGAGTAACCGTGTTTTTCGTTTTTTTACTTTGTTTAATAAAAAAAAATAAATAAATAAATAAAAAAACGTCACTATCGCTTAGAATTATGTCGGTTGCTTCAGTTTGAAGGACATATCTTCGGATATGTTTGGTCCTCATTTCTACCTGTATAGTATGAGGATAGCCATTAACCAGATGACTGAAAGTGACCGGGGCGGTTTATGATGTGTTTTATTCTTTCGCTGAAAATTAGTAGTTCATACTTAGTTAGAAGGACACATACTCGTATGTGGTCGGTCCAGCTGATCCATTGGATCTTCAGGATAGCCGTTTACTTGAAGACTTCGACTTGATCGGGGCGATAAAAGTTAAAAATATTTTTAAAAAGGGAGATGAAATAATTTTTCAAGTCTACTGCTTCGTAAGAAGTATCTATACAATGTTTAAAAGAAAATTGATCCAACCTTGGAAAGTGATGGACAAACTGATTCTGTGTGCTTAACTAGTGAAGTTATTAGGCCTAAAAAACTTTAGAACAGTCATTGTATGTCATGGTAGCTTTTTATGATGCGTAAAAGTAGAAGTGATACCAACAGATGGTATGTCTCCATATATATCTTTCCAAATGATAGGCAGAAAAGCGATTACCCAGTCATACACGAGCCCATGAGTGTTCTGATTCCCGAGAAGATGGTGTGTCAAGAAACTGCAGTGATCCAGATTCGGGACTTGCAGTAGTTTACTTGAAGCTGTGTAAATCTTATTATATAATAAAAAACAAATTATTATTATGTGTTACTGAGACATTCTAGAGCTTATAATGTTAATACTTCTCAATCAAGATGCAAGAATGAGAACGGGAAGAAGACTCTACAGATCGACGTGTACTTACAATTTAGTCAGATACTACGGGTCGAGGTCAACTCGGGGTGACTTGGGGAAAGCCAAATAAGCTTTGAGAATAGATAGGAGGCATCACAATCTTTGATGTGTTGCGCATTTAAGTTTTGAGCTTAATTGAACCTAACCCGTATCACAGAAGCGATGAAAGCCATTTTAAGTTATTTACCTGCATACAACCTGTTTCTTTATGTCATAATACAGCTGAACATGGATCCATGTGACAGTCACTTAATTAGTATGATTCCTGTACGGATCTTTTCTAAAACATGTTGGTCCCCGACTAGACTGAAATTTGATCCCGTGTACTTTATTTCTAAAATTTATTCTTCTTATGTCGTTTTATGATTTTATACCTGGTTACTTGGTTCTTGATCGGATCAGTTAACTCTTTAAAGGAAGTTTTAAAAGTTAATGGCATTATGTTCAATTTATAAGGGTCTGTTTGGTAAAGTTTCATATTGAGCGAAGTTGCAGTTTAGGCGAAGTTATCCTTAAGATTGAGAAGATAGGGGCTGAGATCGTGATTGACGATGAAGTTGAAGAAGGAGAGATTGTGGAGGACAACGTTGAACATGAAAGTCCAGAAGTTGCAAAGTCAGATTTGGGTCAAGATACGGGATGTGATGAGACAGAATGGGAGGAGCAGCCAAGATGGAAAGAAGGTTACGCTCAGTGGTTTGTAAAGACTAAGAAACCGGCGGTCCCTACTAAGTTCAAGAAAAGTTACAACATCAGGGGTTATGCTGAATCGAAAAAGGGGATTATATGCTGGTTATATGATGAGCAGTTGAGGCTTTTTGTGATTAAAAGGTATGATGGGGTTCTGTATTTCAAGAGGTTGTTGAGATCGTTGAATACGTTGCCTGAATGTGAAGTGAAGGACTTAGCCAGGTTGAGGTTGATCAACAGGAGTGATGATAATATGGCTAGGATCATTGGGAAGATAGTCTGGAAGGAAAGCATAAAGGAGAAAAAGTTCGAGCTGTTGAAAGCAAAGAAAGGAAAGCTCGTTGAAGACAAGGACAGAGGAATGAGAGCAGATGGCAAGCCTTGGATGATAATGAAGTATAAGCTGATCCGGTGTCTAAAAGACGTGCCGATGAAACAAATGCCCAAGGATGTGCTCAAAGATCCGAAATGGTGGTACGTTGATAGTGAAACAGCTGAAGCAGTAATGGAGGATGAAGATGAACAAGAGCTGATGAGAGTATATGATCCTATGCATTTAGTGAATTTGTCTCAAGCTGATCTGCAGGTGCTGAACGAGAAAAAGATATTTTACATTCCTGCTTGGAAAAAAGAAGCAAAGAAATATCAAAAAGTAGTTTCAGTTTGTGTACGAGTAGGCGTTCATGCTTGAAGATGGATGATACAAGATTTTTGGGATTACGAGACACGTGTTTGAAGATAAAGATATGAAGCTACTGCCAAGGGGGAGTCTGTTGGTACATGATGTCAGTAGTTCAGTATCTAGTGTCTGTAATCGTGTTATTTGGATTTGTATTAAGGTTTAAGCGAACTTGTCTCACAAGTTCGCCTGATATAGGCGAACTTGTGGAACAAGCGAAGTTAGTGACAACTTCGCCTAAACATGTTAGGCGAAGTTGTCGTATGATATATAGGTTTAGGTTACGGCTTGTTTGATAAGAGTTGTTCAGTTCGTGTAATCGGTGATTGATATATCACGTGTTATTAGTTGCAATACAACGTCTTCTTTGTTTATTGTAACGTGTGTTTGCTTGTGTTTAACGTATATCGATTCTACGCTCGTATCGTCTTACGTAGGGATTCCGCACCTACGTAGAACGAGATATTCCGTGTAGATCCGGCTGGGAACCTACACTTATTCCATCTTTCATTAATCAAGCCCACACTCTATTATTTTATTTAACTTAATTAAATATTAACACACTTCTAAATGAACACATTTCCTTTTATTTATTATCAAAAGTAGGATGTTACAAATCAAGTTTGAATAACCATATTGATTATATCAATAAGTAATTAAAAGAAAATAATATACCAACCTGAAATCCTCAATACCAACGTAAATAACTATAGCTATAGACAACTCTCTCAATCTAACCCAACATCTATGGTTGGCCTTAACAACGATCAGGTAGGCGACGACCGATCTACACAGTAAGCATTGAAGGCCTTAACAATGATCAGGTAGGCGATAACCGGTCTACACAATAAGCATTAAAGGCAGTGCATGAGCTATATCTTAAATTTAAGGTATTGTGCATAGAATAGGTAAACTAAAGCCCATACACAAACATGAAGCAAAAAAAATAAAAATAAAAAAAATAAACAAAGTTAATGATATAAAAGAAAACTTAAACATCCAAGCTAACACAATTTTTCTACAAAGCTTTAAACACACATTCAAACATGCAGTAAGAACAGTTACATTAATTAAAAATTCAAACATGGAGTAAACGGCAAAGGTAAAAGACTGGTGATGTACCGCAAATGATCAGGCCCGTTCAACAACATTTTATGAATAGTACACCTACACAAATCAAAAACCGTAAACACAAAAAGCCGGTTAAACCACTATAAGATTTAACTTTTAAACCATAAACATTGAGAATTGAGGCACATTACATACCGAAGATTCAGTATATCCTTGAGCAAGTCTGAGCATGGTCACAAACGAAGAGGCAGAAAAAGGAGTAGAACAAAGAAAATAAACCCAAAAAGTAAGCACAAAAATTATAGAAGAAAGAGGCGAAAATTAACATTTCGGCGAACAAAGAGTGAAACATACACCGTAATTAGTCTTTCGCCGTAGCCTGCTACGGTCAGAAAAAAACACCATGAGAGGGCAGAACGTTAATTTTTCACTGTAGCCACTCTTTGTTCGCCCTCCTGTTGTTAATTTACATCTCCATAGCCGCTGTCTTTGTTCACCGGCCATTAACTTTGATCCGTTGTCTTCCCTGAGTACATGCAGAGAGCAGGCTATGCAAGAGGTTAAAGGGTGGAATATGTGACGATGATAAAAAAAGTAAAGAAGACAAATGGTCATTTCACCTTGGGTCATACGACGTGTGCTTCGGTTTGGAGATAACATGGACATGCCATGTGAGTTTGACAAGTTGTTGATCCACGGATTATTTCAATGAGTTTTCTATGCTGGTGACATTGACTGTTCCCAATACAACAAGATTAACTTGTGCCCCACGTACAAGTATCTACTACATGTGCTTATAAATTGCCTTGGGGGAAGCAAGGGTGGATACGAAGACTGCCGGATCATGTTGCAATCGACATTCATCGCTCTGATTTTGAAGAAACCGTTCAATTTCTCTGAGATGATCTTTTACCGTCTCAAAGAAAACTGCTTGGTCAAAAACCGACGTAGTAAATTTCTGATGTATCTACGATTCATACAGTTGGTCATTCAGGTTCTTATTCCTGATTTGGAGATTGATTTGACGTTGAGAGACGATGTGCTAAAGTTGGAGCATATGAAGGCTGACACGGTAAAGAGGATGAAGTCGTATAGACAGGAGACGCCGAGGACCAAACGCTTAATTGGTCATTTGTCAAATCCGGCATACGTATGTCCTTATAATGATCATTGGATCCACGATTATTCAGATTCCGAATGAGAAGAGGGACCAGATGGGAAAGAAGGGGGAGATGATGTAGATGACGGTGGTGATGGTGATCAACGACGTGCTGACGTTGAGGCAACAAGCTCTCAGGCTGCTCAACGAAAGCGTAAAGGCAAGGTGGTTGCTCGTGATGAACCACAAAGCGTCGTGTGAGACATGGATACAGGGTGGAGATTGGTTCACATGAGCCAAGGTCGTCCGCTCCTCAAAGACCGGCGGTGCCGCTTGCTACTAGCAGCCCAGAACTCACTTTGACAACCACACTCACTACCGATCCAAGGCTTGGCTTGATTCTTCAATCAATTTTATCTACTATGCCAAGGCCTGCTGTTGCTGCTTCGGTGTTTCCTTCGACACCGATGATGATGCCCACACAACCATTGGACGTCTCTTTTATGAGAATCAGCCGTCCACAAGGTCCGGTGCAACCTATTCTGGCATCATTTCATACTTTACCTCTAACCCATCAGATGGACATGCTCTTGAGTTTGATTCACTTATACGAGAATCAAATGGCGGCCGATCGTCAAGCTCAAGAGCAGATGATGATTAACCAACGTCGTCTGATGGGGTATGTTTTCTATTTCCAAAAGGAAACGAACGAGCTTCATGAGATTGTCACGGCTCAGGGTTGGAGATTAAGGAGCAGGAAGATCTCATCCTTCAGCTAATGTGCAAAGATGACATTCAAAAGAAGCTGAAGAACGATGATGACGATCCTGACGCTCTAGGAACTGGAGGAAGTGAGCCGAAATAAACTCACGTCTCATCCTCGGGTGCTGGTACCAGCGGTGGTGGCAATGATAAACAGTTGGTGATTTATCATGACTCGACAAATGCTCAACCTATCGAGTCAATCAAGGCCAACACCATGCTATTTATGGATAATACTTGGGTAGTGAGGAGTATGGTCAATGCTGACGAGACTGAAGAAGGTCAGTTTGTCGATCGGTCCCTAACGCGCGACCAGATTTCATTATTGTTAGGACTGAACGATGAAGAACTGGACGCTTTGGAGGCTGAGGAGGATATTGAGGTGATGAATGATGAGGAGGTGTTACTTGACATGAGTATTCCACATGGGAATACGTCGTTTATTTAAGAAGAAGAGGAGATTGAGATGGAGGATGTGACAGCAAAGGAATATCCTGGTTTGTATCACCAATCAAGCTTTGATCAGGGTGTTCCTACTTTTACTGAAGAACACGTTAAAGCTGCTAAAGACCATTTGGAGAAGACAACTAAAAATAAATCAAAGATGTCAGAATGGTTGTCTGATCCAACTAAAGAAGATATTGCTGGTTGGTTCAAGAAACAGAACAAGCGTGTTCGTAAGATTATTGAGGCTTATCGGTACGTTGATCGAGAACAACAACCGGACGTTGTTTCACGGGCTAAAGCAAATCAGAAAACCACGTTCAAAGCAGTGCCGACTGTGAAAGGTGATATTGTATCTTGGCTATACGATTCTGAATTAAAGGTTTGTATTATCAAGTGGGAGAACGGCTTTCAGTACTATCAGTATATCACTGACGTTCTCTCACTGCCGAGGTGGGATGTTCGTACACTCGCCTCTCGGCCATTTATAAATCACGGTAAAAGTATGACGAGCATAATGGTCTCAATAACATTTGCTCTTCGAGGTTAACCGTGGCTTTAAGTTCTTTTAGCCACAAGTTCCAACCCGCAAGTGCATTGACGAGACTGATCCTCACATGGGTTGGAGGAAACTTGCACTTAAAGTAAAACCGCCGAAGACGATGAAGAGTGTACCGGTGAAGACGTTTCCACAGAGTCTTCACCTATCGTTCAATCGATGGTATTATGATAATCGTACCGGCGAGGCCGTCATTGTACTGGGTCAAGGTTTGAAGACCATCTTTATTAGAGTTATCGACCAGATGTGGCTCGTTAACTTATCTGAAACCGACAATGATGTGTTGTTCGAGAACAAGATTTTGATCGAGCGCCAAGAAGACTACAACCGAGCTATGAAATTTTGACTAATAATAAGTATTAAATTGAAAATATCATAATTTATAAATAGTGCTTGAAACATTCATGAAATTTTGATAATTAAAATTACAAGTTATTATGTATAAAATAAAATATTGAGATTCAAGCTTGTGAATCACAATAATTTTTATTGCTAAAAGTTTTACACTAAAATAAGAGTTGTTACGATACGTCGGGTCGGCTTAGGTTGTAAAATAATTTATAAGAAAATTTTTGAAATAAACCAATTCGCGTAACTTAAATCATTCTCGAAATACTTAACATTTAGTAGTTAAAAACATCATAGTAACCATGATAATAAGGTTTTCTTATTTTGAAGTTTATTGTAAAAATAAGAGTTGATTGTCATGAGGAAGCAAAATAAGTTTTATAAGGGTCAAAACAAAATTCCTTGCTTATGAGGAAATAAGTATAAACATAATAAGTTAATTTAATGTCGGAATTTGTTATGAGGTATCAATATGAATGTTGAAAGTTTGCTTTGAGTATAAAAATTTGCGTATTGGAATTTTTTTTACAATGTTCTTTATTTAATATCATATAACGAAAAATATCACGGCAAGTTAAAATGACCGTCATTGTGAATCGAGAAAGGGACATAGACGAGTTTTGTCTTTTAAAAAAAAATAAAATTTCTATGAAGTTTTGCATGAGGATTTCAAGAAAATTACAAGCTATAGGTTTGTGAATTTCTTGAAAACTTAAGGCGAAACTACCATAAGAAATTTGAAACGAAGAAAATCGTATGATGCAAGTTTTTTTTATTGGTGAAAATTCATAATGATCCAAAAATGCATAATGAAGGTTGTTATAAAAATAGATTTTAGGTAATGAAAATTCTACCATGGATATTATGTACTGTAGTGTAATTAAAATGTCGTGAGAAATTTAAATAATTTATATTGTGAAATGATCGTTCAAAAATAGGCGGATTCGTTATAAAATTTTTTTTAATCTTGCACAAGAACTTTAAAGATAATTTAAAGTTTATATAATAGGAAATTTACTTGAAAATTTTAAGGTAAAAATTTATCATAAAACCTTTTTAATATGATAAAAATTGGGTTTATAATTAGTCTTAATGAACAAGGATGACATATTAAAAATCATTATGAATAGATCAAACTTTATGTATATGTATATATATATATATATATTCCCCCGTTTTTTTAACTTCTATCGAAGAAATCGCAATGAACAAAATTTTGTAAATAAAATCATTTTCAAAACAAAATAAGAAAATTTGTGTAGAAATTTTACCATATAAAATCAAGATATAAAAGAATTATTCACAATAAAAATAACATTTATAAATGAGAACTTGTGATGAGAATTAATACGGCGAAGTAAAAAGAAAAATTGTTTAAATCCTTGAAATTTGTAAATAATGTCTTCAGATTTAAAGGCGGAAAAATCGCGCATGAACCACCATGACTTGATATTCCGACACTAAAACGTTTTTACAAAAAAATTCCTTGTTGGAGTCTAAACATGTGCACGTACCACAACGTCTTTTTCATGTTTTCGACTCAAATAACGATTGTAACAAATATAATAAATCGGAATACAATATCATGTCAAAACACTAGTTTACGAACCACCGTGGTTCTTTTGTTTAACACCGAAAAATTAGGATGGCCACCGGAACGCTCGCATTCGACAACTTAAAGTGGTCATCTCATATGAGACAATCTTTAAGGAGATTTGAAACAACGGGATCCAAGTTAAGCTCGTGATCCATAAAACACAATAAAAACTAATGTTTTTGCGTTTTAAGGTAAAGATACCTTGAAGTACTATGAAAGTATGTGTATGTGTATATTTATGATTTGATGAAATAAATAAGTATATAAATAAACAAGTGTAAAGAACAATCAAGTAGGGTAAACACGTATAGGCAACACATATAAGGACCCTAAAGCAAAGACTATACTAGGTCGTTACGTCTAACCACCCATCCTATTGTCTTGTGGCTTTGATACCAATCTGTCACACCCCAACCAAAGGCGGCGGAACATGCCGGGGTGCAACGTGATTGGACAAATACACAAGACACTATTTAAAGTGACAATATTTAATCAACTCATTTTATTTCATAGATCAATAAACAACACATCTCATTCATACAAACAAATTGAATACAAGTAAACAATTATATTATTTATTTTACTAATATCCTAATAGTCTTGGTAACGTTTTTCATCAAGTCCTCAAGTCAACAAAAGTCAAACCTGTAACATTTCATAAAATAAAGTTTATCAACACAAAGGTTGGTGAGCAATTCATAAGTTTGAGCATATAAGTATATAGTAATAAAAAGCCACAAAACTTATATACGAGACGGTAAATAAAAGCAATACTTGGATAAATAGATATCGCTAACACAATAGCGACACCTAGCTATAAGGGGATGCCAAATGGTCTAGGATTTTATAGTTATTGTTGGTGCATAGATGTCAGTAGTTCATATGTCTAATGTCTGTAATCGAGTCTGTAATATTGTTTGTGTATTTGTTTGTTAAAGCGAAGTTGTTGACAAGTTCGCTTAGGCGAACTTGTTAACCAAGCGAAGTTGTTGACAAGTTCGCCTAGGCGAACTTGTTGAACGAGCGAAGTTAAGGACAACTTCGCCTGAGGCGAAGTTGTCGTGTATTTATATAGTGTACGGCTTATTGGTTTACGGGTTAGAGTTTTAGTTGATCGAGTCGGTTAATTTACGTGTAATTCAGTGAGTCAAGTGACGTGAGGTCGAGAGTCTGTAAGTAACACGGTTCGAGTTATTAATATAACGTGTGTTTGTTCGTATCGTGTTCGTGTGTTTGTGAGCTTGTATTCTACGTCCGTAACGATCTACACAGGGATTCCGCACCTGTGTATATCGGGATATCTCGTGTGATCCGTCCGGGGAACCTACAATTGGTATCAAAGCATTTGCTCGATTGTGTGGTTCGGGATATTCACGCGGGTGTAGAATTAGTCTCATTTCGGGTATTAACGGGACGAGTTTGTGGTGTTTTTGCTCATTCTAACCTCCTACCAGTGTGTTTAAGCCTTTAAACCGTCAAAATCGTCGTTAAAATTCGATTTTCAGATCTGCAGAAAGTTTAAGTTCGTCAGGCGAAGTTGCTGTTCATCAGGCGAAGTTGCCGTCAGGATTCGTAGGGTTTCAGCGAAGATATAAGGAGAAGCGAAGTTATTCACAACTTCGCCTACCTCCTCAACTTCGCCTAACTCAGCGAAGTTCTCATCAAGTTCGCCTAGTTCAGCGAAGTTCTCTTCAAGTTCGCCTACTTTCTAAGTTCGCTTACCCTAAGCGAAGTTATTCTCAACTTCGCCCAGTCACGCGAATTTAAGAAAGATCCAGCGAAGATATTACTTAAGCGAAGTTATTCTTAACTTCGCCTACAGTACTGTTCAGAAGAATTTTTTTTTTTTAACTTCGTCCTTTTTCAGAATTTTTCGGGTTTCTTAGTCTTCAAGAAGAATGTCGTCGATCAACATTTCAGAGCTTGTAAAAATGGAAGTTGAAGCGGGGTCAGATACAAAGGCCCCAAGGTTGCTGAAAGGAACCGATTTTGTCGCGTGGAAGGATCGGTTCATACAATACGTTAAGTACCAGGATGCGAAGATGTGGGTATGCATCCAAGATGGATATATTCCACCAATCATGGAGTATGAGGGTCGAGACCAAATCAAGAAATACTGTAAAATGGAAGAGGAGGAGAAAAAGATGTATGAAGCCGAGAGCAAGGCTCATGCTGCAATCACAATGGCTCTTCCACAGGAGATCCTCCATACGTTCAGAAAGTATACATCAGCTAGAGAACTTTGGGAAGCTCTTGAGAGCAGATTTGAAGGAAATGTAGGTATTCGGGCCTCAAAGATAAAGTTGCTCAAGACTCAATTTTCAGTCTTTAAGTACTTAAAGAACGAATCTCTTGATGATATTATCACTCGATATTATCATCTAATGACTGAATTGAGTAACTACTCCATTTCCTACCGAGAAGAAGAGATTGTGGAAAAACTTCTCGATGCTCTCCCACCAAAATGGGAGATGTATACTGTACTGATGAGGGAAGACAAGGACTTCCCTACTTATGATCTTGAAACCGCTGTCAACAAGCTCAGAACTTTTGAGCTTAATATGGTAAGAAAAGAAACATCTATGGATCAGGTTCAAGATCCAGGCATGTACGGTGCGAAAGTAAACTCCAATACAAGTTCAAAGACTGATTCTGCCGCCTACTACTCGAAGGGTGATTCGGGTGCCAATTCTTCACAGGAGGGGAAAGTGTCAGTAAACTCAAATGGAGATGTTTGCTTTGTTGCGGGTGGATCAAGTGGTACTCAACAGACAGCAAGCAAGATTTGTGGATCTTCAAGTTCCTCAAGCAATAATAACTCTAAGATGCCAATGAGCGTCAAATCTGCTGAAGAGCAGTTTGGACTCTATGCTTCATTTATTGCTTCATATGAAAACTATATTCAAGGAAAGGTGGTTGATCCAGCGATGCTAGATGAAGACTATGACCAGATCGATGCTGATGATCTGGAGGAAATGGATTTACAATGGCAGATGGCCATGATAGTGAGGAGAGTGAAGAAGTTTATGAGAAAGACGGGGAGAAAGTTTGTTGGTGGCAGGCCAGGGTTCGACAAGTCTAAGGTGAGGTGCTATAACTGTCAACAAAACGGGCACTTTGCCAAAGAATGCAGAAACGAGAGAGTTGAACGTGGTCAAGGCAGGTCTGCACAGTACACTGGGAATAATAAGGAAATCAATGCCATGCTGTCCAGAGAAGCAGGTAAATACAACTGGAACCTGCATTTGAATGAAACTAGTGAACAGGCAAATATGGCTAAGGTTGAGAATGAAGAATATGAGAAGACTACCGGAGAAGAGAAAGCTACTGGTAAGGAAAAAGCTTTCATGGCAGATAACAATGATCAACTCTCCGAGGTAAGTTCTAAATCTATTTGTACTAAATGTGAGAATTTGTCTGAGCAACTTACTACCATAACTGATCAGTATGTTCGTTTAGATGCTGAATTTAAAACTCTTAAAGAAGATCATCACTTTATGAAAGCAAGAGAAAACAGTTACAAAGTTAAAATAAAAGCGTGTGAAAAAGATGTTAAAAGCTTAAAAACTAAACTTGCTGAAAAAATTGAAGTAATTGATCTAAGTTATGAGGTTTTAGAAGAAAAGACTAAACTGATTGCTGAACGAGAAAAGCAGATTGCTGACCACCAGGTGAAAGTGGTGGAACTGAACCGAAAACTTGAACAGTTCAGAAATTCCTCAGCTATTCTTGATCACCTTGTTAGTGATCAAGGTACCTCTACAAAGAGGGGAGGAATTGGTTATCACGAGGTTCCACCACCTTATAACCACAACTACACTTTTAACCCTAGTGTTCAGAAATCTGTTGATTTTGAAGTTCCTCAGACAGTTCCAATCAAGGTTACAAGTAAAGAACCAAGTGTTAGTAGTGGCGAAGAGAGTTCGCCTGATTCAAGTGAAAAAATTTCTGTTACGAGTCCAGTCTCATCAGATTCGGATAAGTTGTCCGAATCGGGTAAGACAAAAGAGAAGGTAGTGTTACCCACTGGTGGAGAAAAAGATAAAACCTATAAAAAGAGTACTCCACTCAAGCCGTACGTCCCACCTTATGTGAGACGAACGGCCGGTAACACAGCTTCTACATCCAAAACAACATTTGAAAAGAAAATGGAGTATAGGTGTTGTTTTAGGTGTAATAAGTTAGGACATCTTGTTGCAGATTGCCCTCTGACGCCGAAATTCAGAGGTATGAGGTCTATTAAAACTGAGCATAAGCCTAACGGTAATTTTAATACTGCTAAAAATGAAAACCCTTCAAAGTTCCGAAATGTAACTAATACAGGTTTTCACAGAAACAAACCTCAGTTTAACTATGCTAATAACCAAACCACAAGATATAATACTTTCAATGTACATAGGTTTGGAAGGCCTCACACTCAATTTCCAAGGAGATTTCCTAATAGGACTGACAGGAATTATCCAAATGCTAACTTTGGAAAGCAGAAGTACGGGATGTATAGATCCAAGACCAATTGGTCTTGGGTCCCTAGATTCTAATCCTTTGCTTTATTGTGCAGGAACAGTTGAACAGGGCTGCCCACAGTCTTTGGATTGTAGATAGCGGCTGTTCCCGGCACATGACGGGCAACAAATACTTGTTGCACGACTTAAAACCTGTTCAAGGAGCGAGAGTTAGTTTTGCAGGTGAAAGTGGAGGAAGAATTACTGGAAAAGGAACGGTGTCCAATGGGAAAATAACTCTTGAGAATGTAAACTTTGTAGAAGAGTTGAAGCACAATCTGCTGAGTGTGTCGCAGATTTGTGATAAGGATTACACTGTTCATTTCACGAAGAATGAGGCGATCGTGTTGAAGCCTGGTTTTCAGATACCAGACGAGTGGATAGTGACGAAAGCTCTACGTGATACAAATACTTATGTGATGGATATGAGGTCTACTGAAATGGCCACGGGAGAATCATGTTTAATGACGAAAGCAAGCGAATCTGAATCTGAACTATGGCACAGAAGAATGGGGCACATTCATCTTTGGAATATGAACCACATTGTTAGGAATGGGCTTGTGATGGGCGTTCCCTTGAAAAGTTTTAACTTTGAAGACAAATGTATTGCATGCAAGAAGGGAAAGCAACACAAGAAATCCCATCTCACCAAGAAGGTCAACTCAATTACCAGTACTCTAGAACTGCTTCACATGGATCTCTTCGGTCCCGTGAATGTAAAAAGTCTAGGAGGTACTTCTTACTGCTTGGTGATCACTGATGACTACTCGCGATATTCGTGGGTATATTTTCTGAAATCGAAAGATGAGACGGCTCAAATGGTGAAGAATTTGATTACCAAAGTTGAGAACGTCATGAGTAAAACAGTTAAGTTCATCAGGAGTGACAATGGAACGGAGTTCAAGAATTTTGAGATGGAGATCTTCTGTCTTCAAAAAGGAATTGAACATCAATACAGCGCTCCGTATACTCCGCAACAGAATGGAGTGGCTGAAAGGAAGAACCGAACTTTAATTGAAGGAGCCAGGACTATGCTGGCAGATTCGAAGCTTCCTGTGATGTTTTGGGCTGAAGCGGTTGCTACAGCCTGCTATGTTCTGAATAGAGTGTTAACTGTTAAGAGACTTGGAGCTGGTCGCTTACACAGATTCTGATTATGGAGGGTGCAATCAGAGTCGGAAGTCAACAACTGGAGGATGTCAGTTTCTTGGTGGCAGATTGGTGTCGTGGCAGTGCAAGAAGCAGACTTCAGTCGCAATTTCAACCTGTGAGGCAGAATACATGGCAGCATCCAACTGCTGCTCTCAGGTTCTTTGGATTCAACAACAGTTGCGCGACTATGGTCTGAATTTCTTACTTACTCCTATTTGCATTGATAACACAGCTGCTATCTCAGTAACTAACAATCCCGTGAAACATAGTAAAACTAAACACATTGACATACGTCATCATTTCATACGGGATTGTGCTGAGAAGAAACTGATAATTCTTGAAAAGGTGGATACGCTTGATAATTTCGCTGATTTATAGACTAAAGCGTTTGACAAATCCAGATTTCAATACCTTATTGAACTGAATGGGATGATCAATCCCGAGTAACCATGCTTTTCTTGTGATATTAAAAAAAAAAAAAAAAAACGTCACTAATCGCTTAAAAATATGTCGGTTACATCAGTTTGAAGGACTTGTCTTCGGATATGTTTTGGTCCTCATTTTCTACTTGTAAATTTTGAGGATAGCCATTAACCAGATTACTGTTAGTGACCGGGGCGGTTTATGATGAGTTTTTCGTTCTTTCGCTTAAAATTGGTCGATCATACTTAGTTAAAAGGACACATACTAGTATGTGGTCGGTCCAGCTGATCTATTGGATCTTCGGGATAGCCGTTTACCTGAAGACTTTGTTTTGGTCGGGGCGAATAATGTTTAAATTTTGAAAGAAAAGGGAAATGAAATTATTTTTCAAGTCTGTTACTTCGTAAGAAGTTCGTTAGCTATGTTAAACGGAAAATTGATCCAACCTTGGAAAATGATAGATATACTAATTCTGTGTGCTTAACTAGTGAAGTTATTAGGCTTAAAAGGCTGTAGGACAGTCATTGTATGTCATGGTAACTTTTTATGGTGCGTAAAAGTAGATGTGATACAAACTAAATTTACTTGATTTTACGTGGAAACTCCTTAAGAGTTTTGCGTGTCTTCATATATATCTTTCCGAATGATAGGCAGAAAAGCGATTACCCAGTCATACACGAGCCCATGTGTGTTCTGATTCCCGTGAAGATAGCGTCTCAAGATTCTGCAGTGATCCAGATTCGGGACTTGCAGTTAATTTCTACTTTGAAATCTATGTTTATTATCGAAAAAAAAATAATAATAATAATAATTTTGGAGCTATTGAAATATTTTAGAGATGACAAAATATCAAGACTTCTCAATCTTAGAGTAAGAAGAAGAACGGGAACCAGAAGAAGAGTACTTACAACTTAATCAGACACTATGGGTCGAAGTCAATTCGGGGTGACTTGGGGAAAGCCAAATACGCTTTGAGGATAGATAGGAGGCATCAATATTTCTGAGTTGTTGCCCACTTAAATTTTGAGGCTTAATTGAATATAACTCGTATCACAGAAACGATGAAAACCATCTTAAGTTATACCTGCTTACAACCTGTCTCTTTATGTCATAATACAGCTAAACACGGATCTATGTGACAGTCACATACTTAGTATGATTCCTGTTCGGATCTTTTCTAAAACGTGGCAGTCCCTATCGAGACTGAAATTGATCCCTTATACTTTAAATTTTTTAAGTTTTTGTACTTAGGTAGTTTTATGATTTTTTAACTGGTTACTTAGACTTGATCGTGTCGTTTAGTTCTTCAAGGAAAGTTTTATAACTTAATTGATAACTGTTAACATTTTAAGGTTGATTTTGTAAATATAGGCGATGTTGTTAAACAGGCGAAGTTGTGAATAACTTCGCCTAGGCGAAGTTATCCGTAACTTCGCCTGTATAACTTCGCCCCTATATAAGGATGTTCAAAGGTCAAAACTGTTCATTATATCAGCGAACTTATATCCAGAGCGAACATCTTTTCCGGCGAACTTGATATTTACACCGATTACGTGTTATTTATTCCCGATTTTCACACTGATCAAAGGTTCGAGATGTTGTTTTATCATATATTACAAGTTCTTTCATGCTAATCAAGGGTCGTTTCGACCCGGTTATTAACCTCGAACCATCGGTTTTGAAACCGATTTTCATAACTTGTGTTTTTACGTGTTGAACACTATACTGATCGTCAACATGTCCTTAAAACTTGTGTTTAAGAGTTCTTAATCGTCTAAATTAGCCGAATCATCAACTGCACGTTGTTCCATAATTCCTAACTGTCGCCGATTCAGATTCAGGCGAAGTTAGGGTTTAGGCGAAGTTATCCGTAACTTCGCCTGGAGCTTAAGTTCGCCTGAGGCGAAGTTATCCGTAACTTCGCCCGAAGCTTAAGTTCGCCTGTGGCGAAGTTATCCGTAACTTCGCCTGAAACTTAAATTCGCCTAAGGCGATGTTGTGATGAGGCGATGTTAACATTATCTTCGCCTAAGAACATTTTACTTAATATTAATTAGACGAACTTAAAGCAGAAGCGAAGTTGTTCCCAACTTCGCCTCAACTTTAACTTCGCCTATACAGAGTTTATCACAACTTCGCTCATGGTAACAAAGCGAACTTGTGTTATGTCTTTATGTCGTTCTAACTTGGTTAGTTTGTTGCAGATATGGCTGCGATAGCGGGTGCTGGAGGTGCAGGAGGAGATGATGGTGACAATCAGAGACAATTTTTCCCGGGTCATAATATGTACATCACTCTTGACCCGGAGGCGAGCGGTGTGGACGATTACCGCGAGATTATAACTTTCCTCCTGCGCTCGAGGATTTTTCATGCGATCACAAACACTCTGCCGATATCTCTACCGAATATCGAAGACTTCTGGCAGACGGTCGAATACGACTGTCGTGTTGAGCCCCCGGTCATGAGAGCAACGGTGAACAATCAACATGTTCAGTTTAATTCTGAACAGATCCGGGTGGCGCTACGGTTCGGAGAGGAGACTCGAGACGATCCAACTGAGTTCGTAGCTCCGTTCCGTGATGGAGCGTTTCTCCGAATGGGCTACTCTGGTCCATTAGGTGATACCCAGAGAAGGAAGGGTTTCCTTCTAGATCAGTGGCGCTTCCTCATGCACGTTATGATAGTTTGCATGTCTGGGAGGAAGGCGGGCACTGACGGTATGGATGCGACCATGCAGTCTGCAATGACTGCACTGACCTATAACAAACGTTATAGCTTCAGTCAAATGGTCTTCTACGAGATTGGTAGACAAAGACGGGCGATGTCTCGGGAGCGGTTCATTATGTACCCACGTTTTATCCAAATGATATTGAACCATGTGGCTCCGAGTCTACCTCAGAGACGACCGATAAGATACGTGGAATCGGTGAGCAAACGTATCTTTGCTCAATGCCGCACGTCGAGTGCGAGGAGCAACCCTGAACGTCGTCCCAGGCATACTCCACTGTTTGGGTTTTTAATTAAACCAGAGTATGTTCCTGCTGGTGGGGACGAGTTCAGAGATCCTCAACCACGACAGGCAAGAGCAACACAAGCTGTTCCTGCTCCTGCTGTGCCTGTTGTGTCGGCTGCAGAGGATATTGATCTTGACGCTGTTTTTGGAGGTCAAGGCTATTTTGACATGGATCAAGTTGAAGAGGTGCAGGTCTCAGTTGCACAGGGTTCGGGTGTGAGTATGAATAGAGCAGCTACGTCGATGGCTGACTCATATTTGGATGAGATCATGGATGAGGGGAGACGGTTGATGGTGTCTCGAGAAAGAATGTTCGGGAAAAGGAAGAGAACGGAGGATGATGATGAGTCGGAAGAGGAAGAAGACATACATAAGCTGATAAGAAGATCAAGAAGGGAAAGGACAGGTGTTGGTATGGGAGCTGGAGAGACTTCAAGGACTGTACGTTTTGCTCCGGCCGCACTGTCTGGTATGTCTATTGTTCCTTCTTCTGTACAGGTTACAAGTACAAGCGCTGCGGATGTTCCCGTGGTGGCTACATCATCTGCTGGCACTCCATCCGTCACTGCTATCCAGACGTCGACTCCGGAGATCGTGTCTCTACCGCCTCCAACGCTTACTCAGTCGGTGGTAGCTGCACGATTTGTAGAGTCAAAGGTCGTCACTGCTGCAGGGTTATCAGGTATGGTACCACCTGCGGTTACGCCTGCTTCTGGTGTCTCGCCTTCGCCTACTTCAGACTCAGAGAGAATAGCTTCACTAGAGCGGATCGTGGCAGAGCAATCTAAGACTATTCAAAGCCTAGTGGAAGCAAATCAACTACAGGCATCCCTCCTGGTTGAGCATGGGAAAGTTATAGATGCCTTGAAGGAGTTCTTGGCATCTCAGGGGGAGATGAGCTGTAAAGGCGACGAGCTCAGAACGAAGAAGAGAAACGACCGAGACGATGATCCCAATGCATCGAAAGATGCAGGTGGTGAGCTGCCAAGAACTTCTCAAGCTCTTGGTACTTCCACAGCTGAGGGGGAGTCTACCGACGCAGCTGGTGGTGATGATGTGGTGTTGGTGGAGGATGACGTGATTGATGCGTTGAAAGAACTGGACGATGATATGTTCAGTGATGATGTGTTGTTTGATGAAGATGTGCTGCCGAGTGATGTGATTGAAAAGATCGGTGAGCAGATTGTGATTGAAGATGGGATAGAAGAGGGGGAGATAGTAGAAGAAGACGTTAAACACGAGATCCCTGATGTTGAGAAAGTCGACATGGATACTGAGATGGATGAGACTGAGTGGGAGGAGCAGCCTAGGTGGAAGGAAGGCTGTGCTCATTGGTTTATCAAGACCAAGAAGCCTGCTGTTCCAGCCATGTTCAAGAAGAGTTATAACATCAAAGGCTATGCTGAGTCGAAGAAGGAAATATCAGCGAGTAGTCACGGTGTGTGTTAGAGAAGGAGTGCACGCGTGAAGATACAGGATTACGAGACAAGAGCTGAAAGATCAAGATATGAAGCTACTGCCAAGGGGGAGTCTGTTGGTGCATAGATGTCAGTAGTTCATATGTCTAATGTCTGTAATCGAGTCTGTAATATTGTTTGTGTATTTGTTTGTTAAAGCGAAGTTGTTGACAAGTTCGCTTAGGCGAACTTGTTAACAAAGCGAAGTTGTTGACAAGTTCGCCTAGGCGAACTTGTTGAACGAGCGAAGTTAAGGACAACTTCGCCTGAGGCGAAGTTGTCGTGTATTTATATAGTGTACGGCTTACTGTTTACGGGTTAGAGTTTTAGTTGATCGAGTTGGTTAATTTACGTGTAATTCAGTGAGTCAAGTGACGTGAGGTCGAGAGTCTGTAAGTAACACGGTTCGAGTTATTAATATAACGTGTGTTTGTTCGTATCGTGTTCGTGTGTTTGTGAGCTTGTATTCTACGTCCGTAACGATCTACACAGGGATTCCGCACCTGTGTATATCGGGATATCTCTTGTGATCCGTCCGGGGAACCTACAGTTATCGTTAATTGCATTACGTTAACGACACCTTGCTATAAGGGGTTGCTAAATAGACTAGGATTTTATAGTTCCACCAACCAAAAGCGATAAAACACATAGGCATATAATCATAGAACACCAAATCGAGCAATTATTTAAGTAAAGTATACAATAACGTTTGTGGGTTTAGATTCAAGTATAAAGCATTTAGTTGAATAAGTATGAAATGTCACCCCAAAACGAAAGATGGAAAATGGGGTATGAAAGTACCCACATTCAAGTAATAAACTTGAAAGATGCTTGATTTGGAGTTTAACCTTTCGGGGTTTAACGAACGAAGCCTAAAATAAAAGAAGTCTTGTATTAGGAAAGTTGTCTTGGAAGTCTTTAAGATAAAATAAATGTTAAGTAACGTAAACAATTAAAGTTAAAGATTTAAAATGTAACTATTTAAGAAATTATAATAATAACCCTATAAAAATGAAAGTTTGCTCGAAACCGGGTTAAAATATCTAACCTTAATATTTATTCAACCTATGTTATGTAATAAGGTGGGTAAAAATGCAAGAATGCAAGTTCCTTCGGAATATAGATACTAAAATGGGTTTTTAACGAGTGTTCGGGTTGTTGGTTCGGGTCTTGATAATTGGTCAAACCCAAAGTCAACTTTCCAAAATAATAAATGTTATGAGATACCTCATAAAAATATATTTACACTTAACCAAGTATGTAGTTCTATTGTTTTAGAACTAACAACACACGTTAAGCGAGTGTTCGGTTTTGTCGGTCCAAACTTTGCTATGAGATCAAGTTGGATCCAACATTCCCAAGTACTTACGAAAATAATTAAAATCAGTTTGTAAACCATTTTTAAAGAAATATACAAGTCTTGATAGCTAAAAACACACTTTTGTGTCTTAAGCGAGTAAAAATCGGATTGGTTCGGTTTCCATCTCACAACAAGTTCATAGATGGTTTCCACATGCCCAAATATCAAAGAACTTGTATAATAATGTATAAATGAAAACACTTAAATTTTACAACCAAAAAGTTAACAATAAAGCCTTTAAACAAAAGTTCGGTTTACGGTCTAGAGCTATTTACGGTTAAACCGGAGCATAAACTCTTAGAACCCTTAACCATGGAACTTGTAAGTATGACAAACAAACTAAAATGAGCAGAAGTTAATGAGAAATAATAAAGTTAGATGGTTAGATGCGGAAAATATATAACAAGGACCACGAAAGTCCTCCATGTAGCCTTGCCTTACGAGGCCTGAAACTTAACCAACCGGGGCCAGAAAATTAACTACCAATGGTAACAAGGGGTGTATATTATATATATGTTGTGCCATATACTTCAAGTATTAATAAGAGTTAGTAAGTTAGTTAAAATGTAAAAACTACATAAGTTTGACTTTGAAAGTCAAACCCGACATAAACATGAATATAACCTTGAATGATTTTTGAATTTGAGTGAGGAAAGAGTTTATAAGCAAGGATTTATGTTAGAGATGGCCTTGTATTTATAGGAAGAGTTAAATTTGGTTAAACAAGTGATTTAAGTGTTAAACTCGGATTCGCTGGACAATAAAACCAACAAGGAGACATAAGGGAACATAAGGAACATTTTGGTCTAGGGATACTTTACAAAGTTTCAAAAATGATAGTTTGGCCCCCGAAGTTTGTTTTAAGTGATTTTAACGCGTTTTAAGGCCCGTAAAGGATGTTTTCAAGACCCAACAAGTGTAAAACAATATTGTAACATAAAAACCATCATTTTGATTATATCATAAGTTTCATTTTACAAAACGGGTCGGTTTACATGATAAGCGGATCATAAACGAATACAAACGGGACCCGATTTTGATGAATGTCACAGGATACGCCTCCAAAACATTTACTTCGTTGTTGGACCTTGGGGGTTGCCAAACTAGGTCGGCCAAGACAAAAGGTCGTACAAATCAATCGCTTGAAGACTCATCGTTTGTACTTTCTGGTCACCACATGTGTATTGACCTCGCCATGCAACTGGACAATTAGACCACTTCTAGTGTATACAATATGTCACACCCGACTTAAGGCCTAGAAATTTGACCAATGGTTGGTACATTTTTTGTAAACATATCAGAATTATGGGTTGTTTGCACAAGACTTCATTTATAATAAAATATCTACTTGTTTTGAAAACTTCTAAGATATTAAATACCCAAATGTTTAATTTATTATTCATATTTAATCTGATTTCAACGTTTTTAATAACTAAAAACCAAGTCATCTTCATATAATGAGCATATAATTTCATGAGTAACTCTAATTCCTTGCTATATGTGCTAAACTTGATTCCCAGAAATGTGGGGGAAAAGTACGCCATTGATATACTGGTGAATCGTTGACTCTTGAAACATATAACAATTATTTAAATGACTCAACGGGAATATTTTTCCATGTCGGGATTTGTACCACTTTCCATACACACAATCTAAAGGTTCTCCGAGCCACGTACTGTAACATTTGTCAATTTTCAAACCCGAAACCCGACCTGTTATAAATTATTGGATTCTATGAAAGACCAATTTATTTCACTTACGTAACTATATGGTGTTTCTGTAACTTAACAAAGTTAATTTCTATTTATATAACTATATTATTATTATTAAAAAAAAGAATTTTAACAAAAGTGACAGCAATACTTTTGTTGTTGTTGTTGTTGTTGTTGTTGTTATTATTAATGTTATTATTGTTGTTGTTGTTGTTGTTATTAATTTTTTTTACTCAAACTTGTTCTCCAAGATCTACCATAAACTATTTAAAACATCTAAACTTTCTACTCCAGTTATGGTTTTAACCATACCTCAATTATTATTAATACTCATGATCTAACCCTTTTTTCCATTGTTCACAATTTACAAATTATTTCTCTTTCATAAATTTTAGTTCTTTTAGTGGTGTTCTAATCTGTTGACCAAGAAAAGACAAACCCATATTCAAATCTTCATCCTCCTCCAATTCAAGGATTTGTCAATATTTCCTCTCGTGTCGGTCGGATCGTTCAGAAGTTCATTTTTACTCGCTTAACTCGTCGTTTGCCTTTAAGGTGAGTAACTTATAGTCCCCGTTTTCGTTGTTCAAATATTTTGGGTTGTAGCATTGTACCTATTTCAAATCAGTTATTTATTATACATTTACATCGCAAACACGGTCCAAATTTTTATCATCTTGATTCATTTAATCTAGAATTGTTATATACTCACTTTTTACTATCTTACAAGCTTACATGCTTGATTGATTGATTTCACAAACTCAAACACGAATACAAGCTCAAGTGGGTTAGTTTTGAGGGCTACATGCAAACTCAAACGGAAGTTTTCATCACATTACTCGCATTTACATTTATATTTGATTGTTGACATTATGGTATTTAGAATGTTTTTATCACACACACACACACACACACACACATATATATATATATATATATATATATATATATATATATAGGGGTGGGATCAGGAGAGAACTCTTACTAATGAGAGAACTAGAGAACTCAAGTAAATACCACTAAAATACATGAAAATAAAGGAAAGGGAAAAATTAGAAAAGGTCATGGGCTATTTTTATAAGGGAGGGTAAAATTGGAATTGGATAGATCTAATTCATCGTATCCTGAGCATATCTCTGTTTGTGATAACCTAGGGTTTTGTAACTCAGTCGATCAATCATCGAGTTCATCCATCAAATCAAGAAAACAAGCAGAATATTGAAGAACACTAACAGGTAAACACTCGTAATCATTCAATTCATACACTATTAGTGTTGATTTTGTGTATTACAAGCATATAGTCCCGATACCCTGTTTTTTCTTTTGACGAAAAACAAGTAGCGTCAACAAACATTGCTTTTTTAAAAATTGATTATCAATAAAAGTCACAAACGCTGTGCATATATAGTGTCACAGATTGATATCAATTTTGCTACATGATTAGTTGAATATTACATATATGTAGTACATAAATGATATATTTTACTGAATATCTTTAATTATATAGCATATATGTTACTAAATATCTTTATTTTACTGAATATCTTTAAGCTATATTGTATATATGATTGTTCAATTTGGGTGCTTAACTGATCATTATAGGATAAATTAATCTTTTGAGTCGGTATTCCCTCCAACTGTTTGATGAAATGTCTTAATGAAGTCGTTATTATTGGTACTTGAATCATAACACACTATCACATTAATTCTGCTTCATATTTGTTAGTTTTGTTGAGTTAGTGTATCGTTATTGTTAAAATAACCATCTTGCTCAAAATAATATTGTGATAATGAAAGGATTATATGCTTATTTGCATATATGAAAAATGACAACTAGAAAATCACAAAGAACCTGTTTTAATTCTTGTTGGCATTTATTGAAACTACATATTATTCTAATAGTAATATGCTTATGTATGGTTAAACGCTCAAAGCCTATGCATATTCCCTTTGAAGATTATGTCAACCCTTCATATTTCACTAATTTCAGGTAATCGGTCTTTATTTTAAATATGTGTGTGTTTTCATGGTTGATTACCGAACTCAACCCGAGACCAAATTTCCCAAGCAATGAGGACCGAAAATTACATGTACACTATAGGGCAGGGTATAACTGGGTAAGTTCTTCAGTTAATTTTTTATTTTGGGGCCGACCCTATAGTACTAATGTATTGCATATATGTAGTACCGGTGTATTACATATATGCAATACAAATGCATTACATATATGTATTGTATATAAATGTTAACTGCTTGCTTTTAATAGGTGATGGAGAGCATAAAAGCAAAGAAGGTATCAATAAAAAGAAACCGCGATGCTGGAAAAAGTATGAAGTTTAAAAAACCTAAGACGTGAAAGAAAATACATGTGAAATAGGAACTATTTCGCCTCTCCTCAACTGTTTGTTGATTTTAATGCGTTGTCAAATAAACGATTGGATGTTAGAAGCTTGAATTTGAATAGAATGTGTTAAGACAATATGAATATTATGGTACTTTCATATGGTAGTGTTAATTATTGTGGTTATAATATTAACGCAACATTTGCTTATGTATACTACATATATGTAATATAATACATTTGACTGCATAATTTAAATAAGCTATGATTACATTACATGTATGTAGTATTTTGATTGTATATATGCAGTAGTTCCAGTACGTATAGCTTTTAAAAAACCTAATAGGATTATATTAATTGTATTACATATATGTAGCACTAATGTATTCCACATATGTATTACTAATGTATATCACATATACGTATTATTACCGTATCATATATAAATATTAACTGTTTGCTTTTACTTATAACTAGGTGTTGATATGCAATGTTAAAATGTACATATACTATTTAATGCTTACACTACATATGTGTAATACACACATATAAGGTTGAATGAAGGTTGTGCTTTGATTAATAATCATACTTCAAACATGGTTACACCATTAAATACTGACAATCTCGTTGATATTTTTGTATTTGATGGCACATTAAAGTTGGCAAACACATAGCTACTAATGAGGCAATTGTAGTCATATTACATATGTGAAACGTATGCTCAACTAGTTCAGGCATTTCGTTCAATCAAATTATGGTCTATTTCCAGAGTAATAACTGTTTCCGAACAAATACATGTTAAATTCAGACATATCGAGAATGTGTAACGGCGTGTTGCATGTATGTAGCATACAAAATAATATTTTACATTGTTGATCAACACCACCAATTTGAAATAAAAAAACCATTAAAATGTCATAAAGATGAACTCGATTGGGTCAAAAAAGTGCATATAACAGAATATAACAATTATGAAATATTCATAAAAGTGCTATTACATTTGTGTAATAATTATACAACAGTCTTAGTATTACATATGTGTAGTACATGACTTTCTTGATGGCTGTTTTTTAACTCCAATAAATTGATACTGCATATACGTATTAATAAAATAAGATGCTACCTTATTCAACCAAAAAAAAAAAAAAATTTGCAAGAGATCACATGTAGAATTGCTAGAGCTTGAAGCAACATCAGCATAGGAGCTCGATTGCGCATTCTAATCAAATAGAACAATGTCTCCGCTATGAGTAGTAACTATTAACTAGTATTTTTACCCATGATTCAAGCCTTCATCGATTAAGTCCTGTTTTTACATTCATTGCTGCAAAACTTGGACCTGCAAAATGCTGCAACTGAAACCAGAATTTTTTTAGTTAAACACAAAGGGTAAAGAGTGACAAATAACTAAAGTCGTGTTAAAATAGAAAATAGCGACCCAACATAATAATACACCAAAGAACACATAAACAAATAACAAACGCCTTTACTACTTTATGATGCGGTTAGAATTAAAATAAAAAATCCTACAAGCAAGAGTTTACAAAAAAAAAACTAAAAAAACTACTTATTATCTATGATGTTATACATGAATTTGCAAAACAAAAAAAAATATAATCAATCAAAGACAACTCCAAAGCTCACACTTCAATAAAAAAAAACTAGACGTTTAGTGGCACACTTGACATGAAATTTGTAAACCACCATCAACAACAATACATAAATGAAAAAAAAAACACAACTTCTAAGCCATTAAAATACATGCATCTACAACATGTACTTGAAAAATAAGTAAAAAAGAGGTACGTGCAGTTAAAACAACTCTAAAACGCAGGTTTCTATAGCACAAAACCAACCGGGCATTTAGTCGAACACCTATTATGCATCACGTAAACCACAGTCAACGACACAAAAAAGAAAAAAAAATGTAGCTTCGAAACCATTGGAATGCAAAAGTATAAGTTGCAAACTAATACCAAATAACTAACATGCCACTAACATATGGCAAATTTACCAGCTGTCATCACTTTCTGTTTAACAGTAATACAATGATCAAGTAATGTTAATTAAATATATATTAATCATATGAAAGTTTATATTGTATATATGTAATACTTAAAGTTATACTACATGTATGTAGTATATAAATAAAATGTTACCGTGTTGATCGGCACCAACAAATTACACTAGTATACTATTATAATTGACTTAATTTTGAGTAAATATCAACAAAGGAACTCGATTAGGCACTCCAATCAAACAAATTAAAGGTTGTCATCGATAAGCAACTGTTAATCATCTAATTACAGAGCTTAATGTCAAATTCTAATGGTATACTAGTACAAAACACAAACCAAGAATAAGATAACAATCAAATAAAAAAATACCTCCAGCCTTCGTGTTAAAACTATTGAAATCATGTTGAATCGATCTTCAATAGAAATCGAGATGTAACAATACACCAGTAGGGAACCAATCTTCAATAATTAGGGTTAAGAATCATATTATGATGTATATTACGATCTATTTGTTGAAAGCGTCACACATGGCTAGGGTTTCATAAAATAGGGGAGGTCAGGGTTCTATTGCACAGGGGAACAGGAGAAGCAAGCAGTGCTTTCTAGATCTATTGAAATACAATTTTACAAAAATAACCCTTTAGTTAGAAGTTCTCTAGTTCTCTCCCTAAAATGGAGTTCTCTCGTGATCCTCTCCTTATATATATATATTGTATGTTTGAGATACGTAATCCTATATAAACATTTGACTTATTCTTTAAGTTAAACAACCCATTTATCTTATTGAGTATAAATTTGTTTGACTGATTGTAGATGTTTAACGTATTCACCTGTGATTGTCTGTTCTGAATGATGCGTTGATCTCACTTGAAAAACTTTGTGAATGTATTATGCTTAACATATAATAAATAGTTTTACATAAATACCTAGATCATCTCTTGATCCGGCTATAGACATTTAGTCTTGATTTGATAGCTTTAAACCTTGATAAATCATTTGTTTTGAATAAAACATTGAGATATGTAGTCTTTCTGTTTACTTACCAATCATGTTTTTTCTTAATGAAGAAATATCAGTTGGACTATAATCCTTTTATTTAAACCTTATGTTTCTTAGTCATGAAGTAACATTATTTTAACTATACCCTTTGTATGTAAAAGTCTATATTTCTTAATCACGAAGAAACGATATTATAACATTTGTACATGTAAAGCTTATGTAAACTTAAATTTGATCAACGTTTTAGGCTACACCCCCTGACTAGGGTCTAAGTCATATAATATAATAAAAAAATAACTTAAACATAACCCCTACCTTACACGTGTATTTGTAGTTAAATGCCAAATCTTGGACGAGCAACACTTCTACTCTATGTCGCATAATTGGGCTTGAATCGCCGGAACTTCGGGGATCGGAATCGTGGCATGCTTTACGATGTAAAGTGTGTGTTTTGTAAGTGTGTCAAAGTGTGTTTGTAGTGAATGAGGGGAGAGCCGTGAGGCCCCCCTTTTATAGTCTAAAATTTCACTTCACGATGGAGAATAAGGCTAGCCATCGTGGAGCGCAATGAGGCCTTTAGCCGCCTCTGATTATTTTTATCAGTCGTGTATTGCGACGGATGAAGGTAATGGTCGTCGCGTAGCACAACGATGCTCACTAGGGCTGCATCGTCAATCCTAGATCTGTCACGTGGCCTCACACATGGTGCCACGTGTCAACACGTGTAACTTGGTCGTGAAAGCTACGTCGTGTATCATGGGTCGATCCATCGTGTTGCGCGACGCTGCCTAAACCTTGATTTTATCCGAGCTACGTCGCGTAGCTCGACGGGCTTAATTTTTGTCCGTCGCGTAGCGCGATGGATACACAAATTCAGATTTTTGTCACTTTTGGTCCCACTACTTTCACAAAATTACTAAGGCGACTCTCAACTGGCTCGTGGTGATGCGAGTGTGAAAATGCGCCATTAAAGCTCTACATTTTTCCATTCGCCCGTGCTTCGCACCCTTGCTAAGGCCACTAAGTGTCTTGTCAATAAAGTATATTATCTTGTGATCCCTTTTCTTTATAATAAGCTCACAAGTTTCTTCTTTTATCAATGTGAGACAAATCCATTTTCATTTTTATGCCCACGTGAGATAACTTCACTTTCTTCTTTTTCCAATGTGGAACCACTTAATATCTTATTTAACCAATGTGGGATAAACCCACTTTCTTATTTCCATATTCTCAATTACATATTATGGGAAAAAATTTGGGTCCCTCATTTACATAAGTTATCAAATTTGGATCGAAATGTTTGGGATGTTACACAATCTAAACTCTCGATCATGCCGGGTAAACCATGTCCCTTTTCATGCACCGAGTAAATATGTTGTAGGTCGTGCCAAGTGGGTTTTCTTAAATGAAGTGCACCATATAATTTTATTATGCATGTATTAAAATAATTAATTAAAATTTTAAAAATAAATGCAAGTTAAATAATTTGTTTTAAAATTTAATAAATACCTTTGCAAAAATACTCCAAGGTGTCTCGTGTTGTTTACCCCCAATTTCTTAAGTACTCGTCGTTGATGTTAGTAGGGTTTCCGTATGCGAGTACGCGTAACGCTGACGTATACCTCTTGATATTGGTGAATCCTAACAGCCCTCGTGTGTCCTATTTTTGCTTAAAGTAATCATACTCACTCTCCAAATCTTGGGGAATGCTTAACAACATTTAGACATTCGAAAGTGACATCTAAAAATCTTTGGGTTCTTGTATCTCAGCGAGCCAATGAAGTAGTCTTTCATCAAACGATCGTCCGTGCCCTCATGGTTCTCTCAGCATAACTTGTATCCAAAACCGGGCGAGAAGGAGAATGAATAAACTGCATATACTTTGTCACGAGCGTAATTGTACTCGTAGCCGCTGCCGCCTCCTCCTCGTAATCTGCTGTGTGCTCGTTATTATGCAAATATCGTATGATTATGTTGGAGGAAGAAGGATAATCCATTTTGTTGGTGTTTTTAGTAGAAAGTTTATAAAATTGTGAAGATTGTTGTAGAGAGTGTATAAAAGTTTGAGGATTTTGTAGAATATTCGGTGATTATATAGGAAAAATAATTGATTTTTTTAATATAAAGTAGCAGTTGGCTTAAGGGTAGTGGGACTGGGTCAAACATCACCCACCCTTACCGGCACAAGCTTTGTGGGAAGCGCTCCCCCATCCAAAGCGCCTCCGGGAGGTGGGGTGGGTGTTTCCCGGATATTTGAAGGGGGAAGGGTCCACTACGCACGATTTTAGCCTTTCTTAGAACAAGACCTCTTTTGTGTCTTTTGGATCATATGATCCGTATCTAGTTTGAAATTTTCATAGGGAAAAGCACGATTTTGTTACCTCTAAGCGGTGATAAGCTTTTGTTTATTCAAGAACATCACTAGAGATGGCTTCTTTAAAGTGTTGAACCACTCATCTTTATTTAATCGTCGATTTCTAGCCGTGGATTTTGAAGAAGCTAAAAAACCCCAACTACTGCTTCACATTCAATTCTTCCACATTATCCAGAGGTGAAATTAACTTTACCTTGATCTTCATTTATGTTTTTAGATGCTAGAACTGCATATAATAGAAATTGAAATTGAAATTTATATAAATCTTACTTTAGTACTCGCTTTTGGTCAGATGAGCTTGATTATTGTAATTAGGTTTTATAAACAATATTTTGGGGGCTAATTAGTTTCACATGAATTTTGTGGATTTGAACTTATTTCACGACATAGGTTTTGTTAAATGTTATGTTTTCTAATTTGGGTATCTCTTGATTCTGACTAATTTAGGTTTTTTTTTTGTTGATTTTGTCAGCAAGTTGGGTTTTATAAAACATTAACTAATTCCACATGAATTTTTTTGAATTCAAGACGTGGGTTTTGTTAATTTTTGGGTTTTCTTACCCGTGTGTCTCTTGATTTTTACTAATTTTGTTTAATTTCAGTATGCAATTGAGGCCATGGGAGTTAACAAATCCAGGATTTCGAAGCAAACTGAAGTGTCACGCGGCAGTCTACCAGCGACTCACTAAACCCTCCTCTCACATCATCACAGCAAAATGAGAGCTAGTGACAACATGTATCTCGAGTCTAAAAATTGTTAATCTTATATGGACGTGTACATATAATTCGTGGCTATTATATAAACTAGTCATACGATGGTGCAATATTCACATTAGTACATCTAATGTCATGTCAGTAATATTATGCCATCAAGATACCTACACTTTATAAAAACATAAAACTATCTAACCAAACTAACATATTTAAACTAACCAAACTAATTCTTAATAATGCCTAAACTAACCAAACTACCCTTCCTTCCCTTTCTTACGGTGAGCAACAAAAGGGACCCCCTTCTCTAATTTGATTCACACTACAAATTCCAAGAGACTATACATAAGTATGTCATGCTCATAACAACTCTTTTCCCTGCTACCATTTAGCCGACTAGCCAAAACAACTCCCAATTAATTTACAACTTTCATGACAACATCTAATCACATTAGGAGTGAGTGGATTAAAGGTTTATCCAAGAAACAAGAATTGCTACATATACTATTATATATAACATACAAATGTTATAAACATAAATTACACTCTCACCTCACATCCCTCCTCACGGCATTCTCTCAACCAAACCCAAACCACCTTTTGAACATCCATCTTTCATTCTAAGTAAATTATCCAAGAACCAAGTCTAAGGGCCAAACATCCAATTGTTAAATATGGTGATTCAAGTGAAAGGAAGCTAGAGTGGTGCTAGGAGCTCAAGATTTCTTCTTTTCTTCTTATTATTTTTTTATCTCCTCTATCCTTTACCTAAGTGAGCCTCTACACTCTAACTCGTTATTCTTTTGTTAATATATGTATACAAGTCTTGAAAGCTTGTATAATGAACCACCCAAATTATTAGACTAAAAGATGAATGAACACAAACTAGTAACTAAAATCTTATTTTCTCTAAACAAATATATTCTTTAAATCATGGCATATTAAAGTGGTTATATAGAAGATATATTTAATACAAGTCTTTCATAAAATTTGTTAGTAAAAGAATAACATTTTTGATAACCATAAAGTACTACTAAAGATCTAAGCATGAGTTGTTTTAAACTAACAAAAATGGTGTGTTCGTCCTCTTTAAATATGAGAATAATCAACTTATGTTATATATGGTGTTTCAACAAATTTATAATAACAAGGACTAACCAAGAAACACAGGTAAAACCAAGATCTACAAAGAAACATGTATAAGAAAATCGAGAACTATGGACAAAAACAAAACCAAGGACCCGAGACTCGTAATCACCACATAAAAGTTGTTAAGGATCTGGAACAAAAGGCCAATGTTATTTTAAACATAATGTTAAACAAATTTTATAAACCATTAACCATAGGATAAAGTGGTTACACACCTAGAAAATGTGTAAAAGTGTCTCACAAGTACAACTAGAGATGGACAGTTTGCTGGCAGTTTTAAAACTTGGATTCACGAGGTCATATCTCAGTCAATACTTAACCAAAAAGTATGATTCTTGAGTCTGAAATATACTACTAAGAGTCTAGTTTCCAAGCCAACCGGTTTAATGCGATTTGGACGAGTTTTGATAGCCGAAACGGACTTTACAAAAATACGTGTCAAAACTGTCAGTTTGTTAACAGATTTGACTCTTACTAAAGGACACATAACTCAGTCATATTAAGTCCAAATGACATGATTCCTTTTTCAAAAGATACCTTTTATGTCTTAGGGGTTAAATTTTGTACTCAAACTGTTCATGAAAATAAGTGTAGGTCAGGCAAATAAAGGTTTTCCACAAACTATCAATAATTTTCGCCGTACGACCCTTGTGTACTAATAAATGTGTTTCGACATCTTAAACACCTCCAAAAATTATGGATAATAGCTTTTTGGAAACCTAATACATGTGAGATTATGTGATAAATATTTCAAATCAAAAGAAGGTCGTTTGATACTATAAAATAGGGTAACGTTTTACCGCAAAATATCAATAGAATCTGTGAAGAATCTATGAACACATAAAATGATGAATACTAATTCTAAGTCATCTAATCCCAATATGAAGCATACACGAGAACTTATGGATTAATAATAACATTCTAAATATATATTATCTATATATATCGACCCAAAACTTAAACGTACGATAAAACACATAAGCAAATCATCAACGGTTCATCGGTATATACATTAACAATAAACGCATACACCATCGAGTCTAACATGTTGGGTGGACTTTATACAAGATCAACTTGTAGGTTGATATTGTACTATGAGATTCTAAGTAACCTTAACTTATTAGGTCACGTTTAGGAGAAGTCTCACGCTTGTGTTCGATATTCGCTAACTATTCACGCAGAAACTCAAAGGTGAGTTTCACGGCCCCTTTACTTTTAAACGTTTTATAAACTGGAGGAAAACATACAAATACTCATTTTTATACGTTAATAAGAAACAAGATCCGACCTTTATGTTTACATGAGTTACCGTTTGGATACATAAAGTCCCCATATCGTTTATTTATAACCATTAGCTACGTTTTAGCCAGAGATTCTGTGAATATTACTATTGGGTTTGACACCCCCAGTCATGGTTAGTCGCTCTAACTGCCGATCCGTATGGTCGAATGATTGCATAGTGTCTAGTCGTTGCTCGTGAGGTACGAGTGAGGGGCGAAACACCTGTGTCTTGGTTTGGTTATGCCTCATGTAGTTCATATTAATCGTATTCTTTTCTAGCTTACGATAGGTCAATCGTTACTTGTTTTTGCTTATCGTGTACATGGAAGCATTTTCATACTAAGAGGTTTTACAAACTTGTAAACGCTAAAACCTGTGAACTCACCAACATTACGTTGACATTTTAAAGTATGTTTTTAGGTACTTAAAGCACAATCACTCAAGTGGATAGCGTCATAGGATAACATGCACACAAGTGTTGGATACACATATTGAAGGATTTTACTTGTATAACCCATGCCTTGGGTCATATGGGCAAAATCTTAGAAACAATGTCTTTTAATAAATGTTTTGAAACTTAAACGTTGATTTTGGGATGTAAACTCTGAATTTAACCATGTATCCAATTTGTGTGTTTGTGTTTGAAATAATCATATGCTTTGACAACCACATTCGTCACCCCTCGTGATTCCGCCAAGGCGGGGTGTGACAGATTGGTATCAGAGCCATTGGTTATAGCGAACTAGGAGTCTAAATGAACCTGGTCTATAACTAGATGACTCTTCAAAAAGGTTTTCGTAAATAAGTAGCTTGTTAAAGCAATTTCAAAAATCAAGTGTCCTTTCGAAATTGTTTTCCGTTATCTGTGTTTGGTCGTTACATACGTGTTGCATATAGATTAACATGAAATGTTTATACACCTACTTGTGCATACTTACTTGTGTGGATAGTCGCATGCATCTTACCTTCATTATTTTGTATGGATATTGTTGTCACAGCATGTCGTCTAGCAGTCACCCCGTTGAGATCACGGAGTCCGATGATGAGTTGACTGAGTATCACTCTACCACTGATCCCTCTGAGCATCACTCGTCCTCCGAGCAGTCCGAGCCCCACCCCATGATTGAGGATGAGGCAGAGCCCTCCAAGGATGATGAGCATGTCGATGCACATGATGCCTTTGATGACCCGATTGTCCTTGATATCCCTATTGACCTTGTTTTACCAGTTGACCCTGATGCCCCTGTCGCCCCATTTGCCCCTGATGCCCCTATCGTCTCTGATGAGCCGACTCACCGACCCGACGACGAGTGCGTTTTCGCAGTCTTACCCCTCCTCACTTAGCTCCAGGGGAGACAACATACTATTATCGCAAGAAAAGCGGAGGTCCTCTGAGGATGATGGCGCCCAGGAAAACCACTCGACTTCCAGCTAAGAGGAAGCTAGCCTCTCGTTCAGCAGATGAGGAGCCGCCTAGTAGGAGTCGCCATTATCGCACTCATCTCATGACTATTCCATGGATGCCTCGCACACTTGCTCGTTGGAGAGACTTGGATGGCATACCATATACTTATGAGCGTGGAGAGTCTTCTCGTTCAGCCCCACCGGTACCCCTCATAGGAGAGCCGCTAGAGTTGACAGTCCCTACGTTGGTTGCTCGCACCAGCGCACACGAGGACCACTTGGATCTGGCATTTGACCACATTGGAGACTTGAGGCACTCGACACGACAGATGCAACATGACTATGGCCGCAGGTTGAGTGCTATGGGGGATCGTGTGAGGAACTTGCAGAGAGATATGAAGAGGTTGGAGAGTAAAGGGGATTTCAACGAGCAATTTGTTCATGTGCTTCGTCATAGGATCGCCACTACTGAGGAGCACACTATGAGGAGCGAGCTAGTAGCTAGGATCAGTGCAGCAGTTGCAGGACTTGCTGCTCTTTTCTGCATGCATTCTCGTTTTTATCAATATACCTAGTACGGGCGAGTTGTGCCCGTAAGACTTTATGTAGCTTAAAACTTAATACTGATGTGGTCATATGAACCCACCTATCATGTATCCTATTTTGGTAACGATGTACTTTGTGGTGTGACTATGTATGCCATGGTTTATGATTATGTGATTGTTGTGTTTGATTATATTCTTTTGCACATATGTTGACATTACCATTATATGCATGTCTTATTCTTTTTATCTTTTGTGATTAGAAAGAAAACATGCGTCCTCGAAAGAAAGTAACGCGACGGAACACTAGGGAAAACAACCCTATGAGCAACGAGAACATTGAACAGCTTGTTGCTCAGCGTGTGGCTACGGCTATTGCACAACTTGAGGCGAACTGCGCGTCAAATGGCGGAGGTTCGGGAAGTCGCACTACCGGTGGTGGGCCTGAAGGTAAAGTAAAACAGAAAACCCAAGCGATAAGTGAAGAATTAATTGATCATGATTGCAACTTGTCTAAACTATTAGCCTTGGTATCGCAGATACTGGAAGCAATCACAAAGAGTGTTCCTATAATACCTTTTTGTCTTGCCACCCTCCAACCTTTCGCGACACTGAGGGTGCAATTGGATTGCTATGGTGGATTGAGAAAACTGAGTCAGTTATAAAGATTAGCAACTGCCCTGACGTCGACATGCTTAAATATACCACCTGCTCTCTCGAAGACAAAGCGCTCGCATGGTGGAACTCTCAAGTTAAAACTCACAGATTGGATGAGGCATACCAGCTTACGTGGGAACAACTAAAAACCTTGATGCTCGAGGAGTACTGCCCCCGAAATGAGCTCCAAAAGTTGGAAGCCGAGCTCTGGAGTTTGACAATGGTTGGTGATGATTTGGTTGGGTACAATGATCGCTTCAATGAACTCTCAACTCTTGTGCCCCACATGGTCACTCCTAAAATCAAGAAGATTGAAAGCTATCTCTGGGGTCTCGCACCTCAAATTCGTGGTATGGTGACTTCATCAAAAACTACAACCACGAAGAGTGCCATCACCCTAGCTAACAAGCTAAGAGATGATGCCGTACGTGATGGTATTTTTAGTAAAAAGGAGTATGATAACAAATCTGGGGAAAAGAGGAAGCATTTTGGTAAAATGAGCAATAAGTCTAAGAAACCGAATTATAGGAAGCAAGAAACCGTCAAGGTTTTTGCCGCTAATGCTGTGGAACCAAGGGTTTATGGAGGTACTCTACCTAAGTGTAGTCGGTGCCCTTACCATCACGTGGGGAGGTGCACGCAATGTGAGAAGTGCAAGAAGTTCGGTCATCAAGCTACGACTTGTAGGGTCAATGTCACTGCAGATAAGAATGTTGATAGGATCAAACAAGGATGTTATGAATGTGGAGACCCCAAGCACTTCAAGAAAGACTGCCCAAAGCTGAAATATAACAATCAAGCTCGTGGGATGGAATTTGTGATAATAGCTGGTGACGCTCGCCAAGACCCTAATACCGTCACGGGTACGTTCCTAGTAAACAATCACTATGCCTCTATATTATTCGACACAGGTGCCGATTTGAGTTTTGTGTCAAAAGATTTTAAATCTTTGCCTAATATTAAGGCAAGAAAATTAAACCAACGCTATACAATTGAATTAGCTTATGGTAAGCTAATTGAAAGCGATGAGGTTGTCCAAGGGTGTAATTTGTTATTAGAAGGTCATTCGTTTAGCATAGACTTGTTACCTGTAGAACTCGGAAGTTTTGATATCGTCGTTAGCATGGATTGGTTATCAAAGAACCATGCGGAGATTGTGTGTTTCGAGAAGATAATACGCATCCCACTCCCAAATGGAGAGACCCTCTTGATTCATGGCGAGAAAAGTGGCGCCAAGTTACAATTGATAAACTGCATGAAGGCCCGAAAGTTTTTACGCAAAGGATACCATGAATTTTTAGCACATGTTGTTAATAGGGAACCCAAGGAGCGACGAATTGAAGACATACCTATCGTTAGGGATTACCCTGAGGTCTTCCCCTAAGACTTGCCAGGGTTACCACCGCCAAGACAAGTTGAGTTCCGAATTGATTTGGTGCCGGGAGCTGCATCAATCGCTCGATCGCCATATCGATTAGCACCATCGGAGTTGCAAGAACTATCCAATCAATTGTAAGAACTATTAGATAAGGGTTTTATAAGACCTAGTTTCTCACCGTGGGGAGCTCCAGTCTTGTTCGTGAAGAAAAAAGATGGAACTTTTAGGATGTGTATCGATTATCGGGAATTAAATAAACTCACGATTAAGAACCGATATCCACTTACTAGAATTGACGACTTATTTTATCAACTACAAGGTTCTAGCTTCTACTCAAAGATCGACATACGGTCTGGATACCATCAGTTGAGGACTCAAGGGGAAGACATTCCCAAGACTGCATTCCGAACTCGTTACGGCCATTATGAATTCTTAGTCATGCCCTTTGGCTTAACAAATGCGCCTGCTGTTTTCATGGATCTCATGAATAGGGTTTGTAAGCCTTATTTAGACAAGTTTGTGATTGTGTTCATCGATGACATCCTCATATATTCACAAACGAAGGAGAAACATGAACAACATTTGAAACTAATCCTAGAATTACTCAAAAACGAAAAGTTGTACGCCAAGTTCTCAAAGTGTGAATTCTGGATCCTAGAAGTCCAATTTCTCGGACACGTAATCAATGAGAATGGCATACATGTGGATCCTGCCAAGGTCGAGGCAATTAAAAAATTGGGAAGCACCAAAGACTCCAACCGAGGTGCACCAGTTTTTAGGATTAGCTGGGTACTACCACCGATTCATCGATAATTTTTCCAAGATAGCCCAAGCATTAAATGTTCTGACACAAAAGGATAAGAAATTTGATTAGGGAGAAAAACAAGAGTCAGCTTTTCAACTACTAAAACAAAAATTGTGCAGCGCGCCGATTTTATCTCTTCCCGAAGGTACTGATTATTTTGTCGTCTTCTGTGATGCATCTCATCAAGGCTTGGGATGCGTGTTGATGCAAAAAGATAAAGTGATCGCCTATGCCTCCAGACAATTAAAAGTGCACGAGAAAAATTACACGACTCATGATTTGGAATTAGGAGCCGTCGTATTTGCACTCAAGATTTGGCGACACTATCTTTATGGTACAAAGTGTACTTTGTTTACTGACCACAAAAACCTGCAGCACATATTTGATCAAAAAGAATTAAACATGCGACAACATCGTTGGGTTGAATTGCTTAATGATTACGATTGTGAGATTCGTTATCATCCGGGTAAGGCAAACGTCGTGGCCGATGCCTTGAGCCGCAAAGAAAGAGTTAAGACACTTCGAGTTCTTGCATTAAGAATGACCATACAGACGAGCCTCACCACTCAAATTCGTAATGCACAACAAGAAGCGTTAAAAGCCGAAAACCTTAAAGGTGAAAACCTTCGAGGGATGGATAAGAAACTGGAACCAAATCCAATGAAACTCTCTACTTTTCGAATAGAATTTGGGTACCACGCGCTGGAGGTTTACGAGAGCTAGTCTTAAACGAGGCTCACAAGTCTAAATACTCAATTCATCCTGGTTCCGACAAGATGTACAAATACCTCAAGGAGTTTTATTGGTGGCCTAACATGAAAGGTGATATTGCCATCTACGTTGGTAAATGCCTAACATGTTCGAAGGTCAAGGCTGAATATCAGAAACCATCTGGTCCCCTTCAACAGCCAGAAATACCACAGTGGAAATGGGAGCAGATCTCTATGGATTTCATTAAAAAACTACCGAAGACGAGAAACAATCATGACACCATTTGGGTAATAGTTGACCGCCTGGCAAAATCTTCCCATTTTCTCTCAATTCAAGAAACTGACAAGACAGAGAAACTTGCTAGAATCTACATCAAAGAAGTTGTGTCTAAGCATGGTGTACCAACTTCCATCATCTCTGATAGAGACAGTCGTTTCACATCAACGTTCTGGAAGTTGTTAAAAAAAGCGTTGGGTACTCGATTGGATATGAGTACAGCCTATCATCCACAAACAGATGGTCAGAGTGAAAGAACCATACAAACCTTGGAAGATATGCTACGTGCATGTGTGATGGACTTTGGTGGTAATTGGGATAATCACCTGCCGCTAGCTGAATTTTCTTATAATAACAGCTATCACACTAGCATTAAGGCTGCACCTTTTGAGGCACTTTATGGTAGAAAGTGTCGTTCACCACTTTGTTGGGCAGAATTTGGCGAGAAATACATCACTGGTCCCGAGATCATCCAAGAGACAACCGATAGAATATTTCAAATCAGAGATCGTATTAAAGCGGCAAGGAATCTTCAGAAAAGTTATGCCGATAATAGACGAAAACCGTTAGAATTCGACGTCGGTGATAAAGTTCTTCTTAAAGTATCGCCTTGGAAAGGTGTTGCTAGGTTTGGCAAGTGTGGGAAGCTCAATCCTAGGTATATTGGACCATTTGAAATTTTAGAAAGAATTGGTCCCGTTGCTTATAAATTGAAATTGCCTCAAGAACTTAGTGGTATTCACGAAACATTCCATGTGTCAAATCTGAAAAAGTGTTTATCCGATGAGACACTTATAACACCACCCGACGAGATCAGGATTGACCAAAAACTTCATTTTGTCGAAGAACCTATAAGCATTGAAGATTGGAAAATCCAGAAACTTAGGCGTAATCGTATTAAGCTGGTTAAAGTATGATGGAATTCAAAACGCGTTCCCGATTTCACATGGGAACGTGAAGATCAGATGAAGAAAAAGTACCCTTCCTTGTTTGAAAAGACGCTAATTCAAGACGACATGAACCGAATTTCGGGGCGAAATTCTTCTATTCGGGGGAGAATGTGACAACCGCCAATTTTCAGGTCAATATCTATACATGTCCTAAAAATGATTTTATTTTATGAGTTTCTATTTGGCTTAAATTGCATTAACTAAGTCATAAAGTCTAGAGAATCCATACATATCGTTATCATACGGTGGGAAATCTTAGAAATTACCGGTTGACATATGCAAGTTAGACCGATAAACTCGAACGTTGGTAATAAATTATTATAAAACCAAAGCAAGGCTCAATAGTCCAATATAAAGACTTAATGTTGTACACTCAAATTTAATAAATTAAAATTTGTGACAACATGTATCTCGAGTCTAAAAATTATTAATCTTATATGGACGTGTACATATAATTCATGGCTATTATATAAACTAGTCATACGATGGTGCAATATTCACATTAGTACATATAATGTCATCTCAGTAATATTATGCCATTAAGATACCTACACTTTATAAAAACATAAAACTATCTAACCAAACTAACACATTTAAACTAACCAAACTAATTCTTAATAATGCCTAAACTAACCAAACTACCCTTCCTTCCCTTTCTTACGGTGAGCAACAAAAGGGACCCCCTTTTCTAATTTGATTCACACTACAAATTCCAAGAGACTATACATAAGTATGCCATGCTCATAACAACTCTTTTCCCTGCTACCATTTAGCCGACTAGCCAAAACAACTCCCAATTATATTTACAACTTTCATGACAACATCTAATCACATTAGGAGTGAGTGGATTAAAGGTTTATCCAAGAAACAAGAATTGCTACATATACTATTATATATAACATACAAATGTTATAAACGAAAGTTTGGTAGACGAAAATTGTTGACAGTTTGGTAGACGAAAGTTGCTCTGATGTTAAGTACACTAAAACGTGGGCGTCCGTCGAAGTCAGGGAAGGAGACGACAGTTTCTCTGACGCCGCAAACTTCCACTAGTGAAAAAGAAGGGAAGAGAGCGGTCGCAGAAAGTTAAAACGATTGATGGTTCAAAAATGCTTTTGTCAGACAGTGAAGAAAAGGGAAGTGGCTAACCGCCGAAAATGAAACAGGCTGCTCCATCAAGTGGTGAAAAAAAGGGGAAGAGTGTGTCTGCCAAAGGTGAAAACAGGTCCTCTTTGGAAGCGTCGCTTGTGCTTACAGCATCTTCAGGTGGAAAAAGAGGAAGAGGCCGGCCGTGTAAGGTGGTGATAACGGTTGCTCCTTCTCCGGCTGGAGTTGGTTGAAAGAAAGATTTAGTTTTAGGAGGTTTAGTGATACTCTGTTTGTTCTCTCTCTCTCTCCTTTTTGAAAGTAGCCTTGTTTTAGAACTTCTTTTCAATGGGGTTTCTCTAGGATTGGATCTTAGTAAGTGCTATAGATTACAAAGGAATGTCGGTGCTAACGCAAAATCTTGATTGGGGCACGTCATCAGTACATGGGTGAAGCATATGGAACAAAATGTTCTGTGTGTGTTCGGTCTTAGGTGTCGCCATAGGGATCTGACCCTGCACCACCAATAGTTTTCACATGCTCTAATCATGGTTTACATTGTTTTATAATCTACTCTCCATCTAGGACTTCATGTTCACGCCACTGATTTCGTCTGCTGCACAACCCCTTTGTCTTCTACATAAGCCTGGTAACGCTTCTTTGATGCCTTATACTAATTGCCGCTGCTCACAACATGATCTTCAATTTTCTTTCCCTGATTCATCCTTCGCTACCCTCATCTTTTCTCTTATGCTACCACTGCCTTTCATGTCCTTCAGGTAAAAGAAAGAAGCTCTTCGGTTTTTAATTTTTTCTGTTAATTTTCCAGGCCATTTAATTGAATTTTTTTCATACTTGTGTTGTTCCTTATGCTTCAATGCTTGTACTTGATGACGTGCTGTCCGTATAATATAACATGTGCTTTGTAGTTTTATGGAAGTGATGTGGTTGAAATAAATTTCATCTTAATGCAGTTTTATTTATTTAATTTTATATGAAGATGCCAAATACAATGATTAAAAAGGGCCTGCAGGGATTTGCTAACTAGTTGCACTGTAAATTCAAAACTACTAGTGTAACATCTGTTTTACTAATAAATAATAAAAACGTTATTATTATTATTATGTGTTATTATTTATTTATTTTAAATAATAATAAGTTGAGTGATGGACTTAAGAAATTAAAACATGGACTTAAGGGTGGAGATGTACTTAAGGTCCATGAGCTTAGCATATATAAGCTCCCTTAAACCTCCCTATTAGCCTACACACACTCCCCATTATCCATCTAAAGTCGGATCTAGATACAAGAGAAATGAGATAGAATCACCCAAGAATTCGTTTGTCATGCATTCAAGTAGAAAGATCAAGATCAAACTTGTGTCCGAAACCAAATCTGAACCAACCTCGAAGGCTATGTTTTGGCTAAAAAGCTTTACTTTTCGTGTTTGGAATTGCATTAAACTTGGTAGAATGATAGATCGTGTCATAATTAATGATAAAGTAACATATTTGATAATAAATGAGTTAGTTGGCTTGGTTCGGGTAGAACAAGTGTTTGGTTCGTAAAAAGGAAATGTAAACAAAGTCGAATTTGCGTGAAATTTTGTATGGCAATAAATCGAATTCAAAAACATCTAATAATATCCAAAGATTTATGAAAATTTGGATTAGATTCGGTAGATAAAACAATTTTGTTTAAACAATTGGAAGTTGCAAGATAAATGTCAATTGCAAGATAAAAGCCATTTGAAAATAAAAGCCATTTGAAAAATAAAGGTCATTTGCAAATTAAATGTAATTTGCAAGATAAAAGCCATTTGCAAGATAAAGGTCAGTTGCAATATAAACACCATTTGTAAGATAAATGCCATTTGTGAGATAAGTTGACATGCGAGTTGCAAGATGCAAGTTGCGAGTTCCAAGTTGCAAGTTGTGAGTTGCAAGTTATGAGTTGCGATTCGATAATTTGGGCCAGATTGCGAATGTGAATTAGGACAACATAATCGTTAGCCAAGTTAGTAGTTTCCACTAACTAGATCAACTTATTTTACCGAATAAGTTAGCTTTGTTTAGTTAGTTAAGTGAATAATTAATGATTGTATATGTTAAATAGTGAGCCATGATCAATTGAAAAGGGAAACCACTATTAACTCTGAATGAAACAAAATTCAAGTGAGTTTCTAGCCCTCTTTTTACCTTTAAATGTTTTCGGGGTTGTATGCATACTCATATGTGAAAGGAGTGATGTATGCATTTTTAATTAAAAATATATTATCTTTTAAGAAAGTGTTTATACATTATATTGATTAATATATATTCGTATGCATGGTTGATAGAACAAAAAGAGTTAGGGAGCAAGACCTATTAACACTTGTGTGGAATGTTATGTATAGAACAATGGGTACGTGTTCATGTGTAGAGCCTTCGGGCATCATGCATGCACAATAAGTTAGGATGTCAAATCCCTCAAACTTTAAAAGTCTAGGTTAGGAGCAAGAAAATGTGGCTCGATTATGAGCAAGAAAAGATGGCTCGGTTATGAGCAAGAATAGGAGGCTCGGTTATGAGCAAGAAAATATGGCTCGGTTATGAGCAGGTATAGGAGGCTCGGTTATGAGCAAGAAAAGATGGCTCGGTTATGAGCAGGAATAGGAGGCTCGGTTATGAGCAGGAATGGATGGTTATGAGCAAACATAGAAGGCTTGGTTATGAGCAAATAGGCATGAATCGAGTTATGGATTGATTGATAGAAAGGCATAGAACAAGTAAATAATGAATGAGTAATGTTAATTTATGTATGAATGTTCAAAAAAATAAACGTTAGAACTCACTCAGTAGTCACTGACTTTTAGTATGCATGCAGGTATTGAAGATAAGCATGAGAACTTGAGGTGCGTATGAGACTATCCATATCCATATTGAAGATTAGTTACAGAAAGAAGTTGTTATGTAATAAGTTTTAGTTTGCTTTGCAATTTGTATTTGCTTTCGCTGTATTAAACTGAGTTTATGAGTAAATCAAACGTTAAAGTAGGACATCCGGGTCTGGGGCCTTACAACTAGCTTTTAATGTCTTTTTGGTATTTTAATTTTTTCAAAATTTGATTTTCGTTTTGTTGCATGAGTTTACCTTCATTGTAAAGATATTTGAACACACTTTTATTGAAACCAGCAGTGTCGTAACACCATCTTGGTGTCATCACCTTCAATAGCCGTCAGCACCACCACTCATTGCGCCACCCCCACACACCTCTTTTGTCGTCGTTGGGCTTGCCACCTCTGTTAAATGAGCAACACTTGTGGGCTAAAGGGTGGTTCGGTTTGATCTCAAAGGGGTGGTTTGGAGGAGATCATAACTAAAGGGACTTAAAAGAAAACTAAGTCATACTTGGTGGCTAAGTTTCTTTAATGGATAAGTCTTTTTTAGTATCCATAATGGATAAGACTTTTTAGTATGGATAAGTCTTGCTAATATCCATAATGGATAAGTCTAGCTAGTAGATAAGTTTCCTTATTTAAAGATGATAAGGATAAGGATAAGGATTTACTAGATAAGTTTCCTTACTTCTTAAGTTTTGTTTCCTTATATAAGCCTTGTATGGTTTAGGTGTAAAATATATCAAGTGTGTCTTGTGTTGAGTATAAGTTTGTCTTATATCTCTTTTCTTGTTTTCAAATAAAAAGAAAATGCTCGTTTGTTTGAGCAAATATTGTTCGATCGTGTATTGGGTGTCTTGGATTTGTTTACTGTTTCACTTGTTTTAAACGCAACAAGTGGTATCAGAGCCAACCCATTAAACATGGACGATTTTCAAGTTGTTGGAGGCGTGAAGAAATTGAACAATCAAAACTACAACACGTGGTCAACCTGTATGAGTTCGTATCTACAGGGTCTGGATCTGTGGGAAGTTTTTCAAGGGTTAGACACCACCCAACCGAAAATCGACACCAATGGGGCGATCAACAAGTGGAAAGTAAAGGTCGGAAAAGCTATGTTCGCGTTGAAAACAAGGAAGAGCTTTTGGATCACGTCCAAGACCTAGCAACGCCAAAAGAAGCATGGGATGCTTTGGCGGCACTTTTCTCCAAGAAAAATGACGCGAAGCTTCAGCTTCTTGAAAACGAGCTTCTGACAATCACTCAAAAAGATCTCACGATTCCGCAATATTTTCACAAGGTTAAGACCTTGTGTCATGAGATTGGGGAGCTTGATCCGGAAGCAAGAGTTGGAGATGCTAGAATGAAACGAATCTTAATACACGGTTTAAGAACCGAGTATCGAAGTTTCGTAACCGCGGTTCAAGGATGGCCGAAACAACCATCTTTGGTTGAATTCAAGAATCTTCTCGCGAGCCAATAAGACTTGGCTAAACAAATCGGTGACATCTCGATTTCAAGCCCGAAGATCGAGACCGAAGCCTTGTATGCCGATCGGGGGAAGGGAAAATTTCGACCAAGCGGGAATCAAGGACGAAAATGGAACGACCGATATAAGAAGTCGGATAACTACAAATCCGGACAAAGCTCAAATCAGCAAGAACCGATGAATGAGAAGAAGTCGGGAAAATCCGGTAAGCGATTTCCATGTAAGTGTTATAATTGTGGAAAACGTGGACACATGTCCAAAGATTGCCCGGGGAAGTCGGTTGATGAAGGGAATGCCGCCACAGTTCGAGAAGAAGTGGCTTGGGATGCCGAAGCCAATTTTACCGCCGAAGAACATGTGATGGCCTTAACCGCGAACAGAAAACCGAAGACAATCCTTTGGATGATTGGATTGTTGATTCCGGGTGTTCGAACCACATGACCGGAGAAAAGGCGAAGCTAAGAAACCCGGTCAAATATGAAGGTAATCGGGTGATTGTAATAGCCGACAACTCGAGACACAAAATCGCACACGTTGGTGACATACGATTCAAACCGCATAAACAAGGAGAGTTTGTATTAAATGATGTTTACCATGTTCCGAGTGTGAAAAAGAACCTACTATCGGTCCCTCAGATTACGTCTACGGGTCGATACGTTCTATTTGGTCCAAATGATGTCAAGGTGTTCGATAAGTTCGAAACCTCGTCCAAATCCATAATGCAAGGAAAGAAAAACGAGTCGGTGTACGTTCTTTCCGCAGGAACAACTTATGTGGAGAAAACCAAGACGGTCCAAAGCATCGATCTTTGGCACCAACGTCTTGGTCACGTTGGGTACGATAGGCTTGTCCTAATGATCGAAAAGTCTCTTGTAGCCGGAATACCGAAGATGGATGTCCGAACAGGCGTGGTGTGCGCCGGTTGCCAGTTTGGTAAGGCTCACGCACAACCGTTTGAAAGTTCAAGTTATCGAGCCACGAAGCCCATGGAGCTAATTCATACCGATGTGTTCGGTCCGGTGAAACAAGCTTCAATAACGGGTATGAAGTATATGACTACGTTCATTGATGATTTTTCTAGATACCTTTGGGTATATTTTATGAAAGAAAAATCGGAAGCTTTTATGAAATTCAAAGAATTTAAAAGCGTGGCGGAAAGGGAGACAAAGATCAATCGAGTGCCTCAAATCCGATAACGGAGGCGAGTATACATCGAAGGAGTTCGATGAATATCTCAAAGTGTGCAAGATTAAACGCCAATTAACTTGCTCAAATACTCCGCAACAAAACGGAGTCTCCAAAAGAAAGAACTGAACCCTAACCGAGCTCTCAGGTAGCATGATTCATGACAAAAATGTACCAGGTCGGTTTTGGGCTGAAGCAATGCGAACCGCAGCCTATATATCTAACCGCTTACCACAACAAAATATGAAAAATAAATCACCGTTTGAAAAGTTGTTCAAACTTAAACCGGAGGTTAGTCATATGAAGGTGTTCGGGTGTATGTGCTATGTATTTATACCGAGCCATCTTAGACACAAGATGGAAAAGAAAGCAACAAGGTGCATCTTTGTTGGGTATGATCCGGAGCGAAAAGGGTGGTGATGTTGCAACCCAGATACGGGGAGAGTATATGTTTCTCGGCACGTTGTTTTTGACGAGATGTCGTCATGGTGGTCCCGAAATCGAGAAGTGTTACCAGATTCTAAAAAATTGAAAGAGAAGCTTGAAACCGAAGTAACTTTCAATCTTGGAAAAGTAGAATCAGACAACGAGAAATATGGGTCGGACCATGTCGAGAACATCAGGCCAGTCGAAACTGAAGATTCGACGGACTCTGCACCAAGCCGAAGTTCAAACCAAGGCCCATGACAAACTGGCCGAAGTCCCTCGGCCCAACAACTCGAACCGTCGAGTTCCGAAGCGCATGGATTAAGGCGATCAAGTCGTCAAAGAAAACCAAATCCTCGGTATGCTAATGTGGCAACTCTGGAGAATGAAGAGACCGAACCGGAATCTTTCGAAGAGGCAAAAGAAAACCGAAAGTGGATAGTGGCGATGGAAGAAGAAATCAAAGCCTTAGTGATGAACCAAACTTGGGAATTAGTTCCCCGAGTAGATAACGTAAACACTGTATCATGCAAGTGAGTGTTCAAAATAAAAAGAAAAGGGGACGGATCAGTCGAGCGATACAAGTAACGTCTTGTAGCTCGCGGGTTTTCACAACAACACGGGCTCGATTATGATGACACGTTTAGCCCGGTAGCCAAATTTACCACGGTCCGTGTTTTACTTGCAATCGCAACAAGTAAGGAATGGAGCATGTGGCAAATGGATGTGAGCAATGCTTTTCTGTATGGAAACCTTGATCATGTAATTTACAAAAGGTTTTGAGAACAAAAAGCGCCCGGGTTATGTTTGCAAGTTGAAGAATGCGTTATACGGCCTAAACCAGTCACCAAGGGCATGGTTTGGGAAAATATGAGAGTTTCTAGAACATAATGGTTTCGTGTCTACCGTGGCCGATACTAGCCTATTTGTATGGGCCGAAGAAGACAAGGTGGCGATTGTCCTGGTGTATGTTGACGACTTGATTATCACGGGAAACTTAATTACCGTGATTGATCAGTTAAAAGAAAATTTGTGTACCCGGTTTCACATGAAAGACTTGGGAAGGTTAAGTCATTTTCTCGGATTGGAGTTAAAGTATGAACCGAACGGGGTTGTGTTACACCAACATAAGTATTCGGTTGAACTTTTAAGTAGGTTTGGCATGGCGAGTTGCAAACCGGCAATAACTCCAATGGAAACCAATTTACAACTTCGAGCGTATGAAGGAAAGGAGTTGACGGATACAACTATGTATCGGAAATTGGTGGGAAGTCTTATTTACTTAACACTTATTAGACCGGATATCGCGTATGCGGTAGGAGTGTTAATTCGGTTCATGCATAATCCGAAGAAACCGCATCTTGATGCTGTTAGAAGGGTGTTACGGTACGTTAAAGGAACACCTAGCTTTGGAGTCATGTTTAAGAGGGATTCAAGAATCGAATTGGTCGGGTATTGCGATGCCGATTATGCCCGAGACTTGACTACCAGGAGGTCGACAACTGGGTATGTGTTTTTGATTGGGTCAGGAGCTGTAACATGGAGCAGCAAAAGGCAACCAACAGTTTCGTTATCCACAACCGAAGCCGAGTATAGAGCAGCAGCAATGGCTGCTCAAGAGTGTGTGTGGTTGGTACAATTGTTGAAAGACCTAAATCTAAGTGTCAGCCCGAGTGTGAAAATTTATTGTGATAATATATCATCAATAATGCTAGCCGAGAATCCCATGTTTCATGCAAGAACGAAACACATAGAAGTTTACTATCACTTCATTAGAGAAAAGGTACTCAAGGGTGAAATCGAGTTGGAGTATGTTGATACAAACTAACAAGAAGCCGATATGTTCACTAAACCGTTAACTAATGTGAAGATGCTGAAGTTTTGCAATGATCTCTGGATGATGAACGCAAGTGTTGAAAGGGAGTGTTAAATGAGCAACACTTGTGGGCTAAAGGGTGGTTCGGTGTGATCTCAAATGGGTGGTTTGGAGGAGATCATAACTAAAGGGACTTAAAAGAAAACTAAGTCATACTTGGTGGCTAAGTTTCTTTAATGGATAAGTCTTTTTTAGTATCCATAATGGATAAGACTTTTTAGTATGGATAAGTCTTGCTAATATCCATAATGGATAAGTCTAGCTAGTAGATAAGTTTCCTTATTTCAAGATGATAAGGATAAGGATAAGGATTTACTAGATAAGTTTCCTTACTTCTTAAGTTTTGTTTGTCTATATAAGCCTTGTATGATTTAGGTGTAAAATATATCAAGTGTGTCTTGTATTGAGTATAAGTTTGTCTTATATCTCTTTTCTTGTTTTCAAATAAAAAAAAAACGCTCGTGTGTTTGAGCAAATATTGTTCGATCGTGTATTAGGTCTTGGATTTGTCTACTGTTTCACTTGTTTAAAACGCAACAAACTCCTCAACCCATGCTTTCAAAATATAACTACAAAACCCAATATGATACATTTGGTTCAAAGATTACTAATTTCAACCTATGTCTTTTTACTAGAAGTAAATTCATTCATTTTTAAAACTATATGTTTTGTCCTGAACTTATTTTCACTTTATATTGTTTCGTCCATAACCAAGTCTCATCTGAATTCGTTTTGACTAGGCAGCCAACCTGACATACTTTATATTGTGGTATGCGGGTGTTGCCTCCGCCGCCGGTGAATTTTTCTACATCTGCTAGTAAACTCTTGAGAGCTGTGGCGCCATAGTCATTGCCGCATGGAAAGACGAAGACAAGATGATGAAAAGCCCGACCAGTAACAGGGAGAAAAAAAGTTTAGTAATTTAGTCTAAGCATTTCTTATCTTTTTATTTTTAATGTTTTAGCATTGGTCTCACAAATGGATTTCCAAGGTAGCTTATTACATTTCTTTTTGAAGAGGTATTAATCACACGAATTTGGTGATGTTTAAGGGTTTGTTTTGTTCATGTTTTTAAGTTACATGTGTATTCTCTGTATTTTAACAGGAGAATGGGACAAAAGATAAATACGAGAATCAGGATGGATGATGAAGGAACCCAAGTGGGTTCGTGCTAAGTGACTCTTTAAAATAATTGTAGAGGTTTTCGATGTAAGGGGTGATATTCGTCTGAATATCAGAGACAGATGTAGGTAGAAAGGCTCGGGGTTGGCTAGAACATAACTTAGTTTGGATCAGGATTGGGTGTTCCGGAAGACCGAATCGATGCTACAATCCCAACCCAACATATCCACAACACTTGAATCGCCCGCTGCATCATTCCCCAAGTCCGCCTTGCAGGTACTAAACTATTTTGGATTTTCCATTGCAAATGAAAAATTAACTATGAATGCTACAATTTAGTGATGAATTGATGATAGTTGATTAAACTAGTTATAATGGCTCTGAATTGAATAAATGTCAACGTTGTTTTAAGAAATGCATACCAACTGCTCGATAAAATAGATGTGTGACACTTGCTTGATTATGTGTCTGAAGTTGGTCAAAATAAAGTTATGATTTTCTTCTAGAATGCTTCTGTTTATTTGATTTGTAAGGAAACAAATGGGCTTAATGGATTTGTATTTGACGAGTGAACAATAATGAGTTACCTTTTATGACTATCGAGCTGCAACTCATTGTATAAGAAGGTAGGATGATGGTTATAATAAAAAAAAACGGATCACTAAATATAATATGTTTGTGACTCTATAGGGGGGATATGCAAGTTTTTGTGTGGAATAAATGACGATGAAGGTTACTTTTCGTCAAACATGTTAGAATGGGCTTTTGTTTAGAAAATAAAATCATACAAAAATGCGTTTTTTTATCATGTAAAATTAATTTGAAATCCCAAGACTTGATCTGATTTAGAAGTGCATATTCACAGTTTCACTTACAATTAGTAAAACCTGCAGTTTAAGTTTGATTTGTTGATAGGGATGTAGCAACTTTTTTGTTGCAAGTTTTGTGAATTATAAGGGATCTGATATAATTTCGGATTCAGTTTTATATAAGGAACAACGAGCATACGGGTTGAAAGTGTTTTGAGGTCACGGAATGCAAATTGTAAGCAGGTTGAAAATTTCATGCGCTTTCATATCATAATTTTGTCTCAAGTAAATTTAGATTTGGAGAGTGTTTTTTATACAATTTTGTTTGCTATATAAAGTTTCAAATGTTTTGGGAACAAACATTTTGGGCGTTAGCTTTTGTTTCAATTTGTATTTGTATTGGTAACCACATTAGCTTTTCTCATTCTGTTCGGATTTGTATTTGTACTAGTAACCGATCGTATTACAACTTGCAGTTTGTATTTTATGGTTAATGGGTACAAACACTAGTTTTAATTTAATTTTAGCTATATAAATTTTACTACGTATAAGTTTATTTAAAAATGGAAGGACGTAGTGAATTGATGATTATTTCTATGGTATTTCTAGTTTTAATTGAATTTTAGCTATATAAAATTTATTGTTTTATTTGAAAATGTAAGAAAATTGTGAATTGATGACTATTTTTATGATACTAGTTTTAATAATTATATATATTATTAATTTATTTGAAAATGAAAGGAAGTAGTGAGTTGATGACTATTTCTATGGTATTTTCTATGATATTGTCATGATGTTGTTATTGTATTTTCTACGGTATCATCATGATATTGTTATTGTATTTTCTACGGTATCATCATGACGTTGTAAAGCTATTGTCAGAGTGTTGTAAGCAGGAAGCAAATTTGAGTCCAGACCTATGAATCATAGTTGGATATCTTGTAACTTATTTTTTAATACATGCAATTATTAGGCTACCCGTAGTGGGGCAACTGTAACATCCCGAAATTTCCAAAAATAATATTTAATGTATTATTCGTTACGATGGAAAAGTTTACTAGAATTGGTAGAGAACTGATAACGTAATAATAAGATGGTTCAATTAGGCTAAGTAGATGGAATTAATTATGGACCAAAAAGGAAAGATGGGCCTTAGACCTATGGGCGTAAAGGAGTATAAATGCCCCTTAAACCCTAATCTTTTCCATTATTATCTATCACTATACCATAGCCTACACCTTGAGAAACACACACACCATCCTTCAACCCGAGCCTAGATTCAAAGTTGAAAACCCGAGCTTGTTGGTGCTAGATCATCGTGTCAAACCTAAACAACATCAAAACCAGCTCGTGTTCGTAGAACGACTCGTTTAAGGTACGTTTATATTTAGAAATCGTTCATATAGGTTCGGTTTGGTTTGGGAAATCGTAGATCTGTGTTAGTATGGTAAAAACGAATCCAACAAAGCTAAACTTACTGAAATCGATTACAATTTGATAGGTTGATTGTTAGAATGAAAAACCCGTAGTTATATGTCTAAATCGCACCCTATAAACACGATGATTTGGACGAATAAACGGTTAGGGTTTGTAGGCACTGATTAGACGAATCCAATGATACCAAAATCGTGTTGTTTCGTTGAGAAAAGAAGGTTTATTGCAGATTTGGTGCGAGTTGACTGCTTGTTCTTATTGATTTTGACTTTGACTCTTGAGGTCAAAGATTCGGATAAGACTGATGTGGATTCGTTAGGATTGAACGAATCATTGGTAATTCGTTATAGTCATAACGAATGGGAGATATTCGCGTGTATTCATAACGAATTAGCACCTCTCATTCGTTATATGCCCGTTCGCCATGATAAGAAAACGAACCAGGTCATAATAACGAACCGAGTCATGATAACGAATCAGATCGCGATAACGAATTAGGCAATTCGTTACTCACCAATTCGCTAAGTTCAGATAACGAATTAGGGGACGAATCAGAGTATGATATGGTAGTGAATCAGAATAACGAATTAAGATAAAAAGATAAGGCTTAATTCGTTATAGCAAACAAGTGGGCAAATTAAATAATAATTTAACTAGAAACACGATATGAAAAGTGATAGTAATCAATACGCATAATTGTTATACAGCTAGCCGTGCACCGCCAAAGAAATGAGTACCCATTAACGGAAGAAGTAACACCGAGTCAGGTGAGTTTCTAGCCCCACTTCCTTGTTATGTTTTCAGAGCTGTGTGCATACTCGATGTGACAGTTAATACACTTAACTTAAATGGTAAGTGTATGCCATGTATGATATATGTGTTAGCTACGATTGATTGCTTGTCGGTACGTGAACGATCTTCGGATATTGCATGTACCGTTAGGTTATAAATAAAGATATGGATATTGTACGTAATGCAGGGATGATTACTTGTCGATACGTGAACGATCTTCGGATGTTGCATGTATTGCCAAGAATAGCGATGATTGTCTCCTTACATGGATATTAAATGATAACTTATATAGAGTTCCCTTTATGGATAATATATATAGAGTGTTCCTTAAATGGAAAGTGTAGTGTTCCTTTAATGGAAATCCCCGTGTTCCTTTGATGGAAAGCATAGTGTTCCTTTAATGGAAAGCATAGTGCCTTATATGGAAGCATATAGGATGTTCCTTCTATGAAGAATATATATATATATATATATATATATATATATATATATATATATATAGTGTCCTTCTATGGATAATATAAATAGTAGGGTAATAGTAATAGTTCTTTTAACAGATATTATGTGACGTCCTCTTATGGATATTTATACAAGGCTAAGATATGTATGTATGTAAGATATGTGTATGTATTGTATGTCGCCTAATTAACTAGAACTCACTCAACGTAGCTGACTTTTAGTATGCACGCATGTATATAAGTTTATCGAGATGGCATGAGGATGGCACATGGCATGGAATGAATGGCGTTTTAAAGGAAAGATTAAATGTTTTGTAATAAACGGTTAAAGTTTTATATTCCGCGAAAAGTTTATTAACTCTGATTTGTAAGAACTGTGTCTATGAGTAAATCCGACGTTAAAGCGAGGCACCGGAACGGGGCCTTACAGCAACAAGGGACGCGGACGCCGCTCCCGGGGTGACAAAATGCGGGGGGGGGGGGGGGGGTGGCGATGAGACGGGGCATGAACACCGCTTCCGGGGTGAAAAGTTGGGCAAGGGGGGGGATGAGACTTGTCGCCTGTTTTTGTTTATGTTATATTATTATAATAGTGTGATATATATACACACACATATACATATATGAGGCTACAACATCATTACACCCTTAAAACAAAAACCAACATTTTACTGACTGTCCACATTACGCAAGGTCGCAAGTTGTCCCATTTTACAATCCCTCCACTACACGTAACAGCCACATTACGCAAGGTCGCAAGTTATCCCATTTTACAATCCCTCCACTACACGTAACCTTAGGCTTGGGGGGTTTGTTAGATGGGGGGTGTTAGATGTGGTGTACATGTAACCTTAGGCTTGGGGGGTTTGTTAGATGTGGTGTACGTGGAATAAGGTACATATTATCGAGTACACACCCTTTAAACCAATGTTGTAAAAGTAGGATTTCAAGGTTGAGTACTCTCCTAGTACTTGCTACAAGGTATGTCGCCGATGCGAGTTTCTGTAAATCCGCTATAAGAATCAGTCAAATGTGGTCAACATCAGCCAGAACCACATCTTATTGATGAACTTGGACCGATTTTGACTCAAAACAATAAAACGTAATTCGTTTTTCAATAATATTAAAGAATAAATATCATTTTTTTAATTAATGATTAGTATTTTGTAGACTATTTTATTATTTAAAAATGCATTTCTTTTATTTATATTGATATTCACCTATTTTTGTTATAATATTAGTAAACTTATCATGTCCGAGTACAAGCCGAGTACTCCCCGAGTACTCCCTACAAGGGTGTCGGCCGCCTAGGGGCCGCCTTGCGAGTTTTACTAACATTGCTTTAAACTACTAAAATTTTCCGCACAAAAAATATATATATATTATGTGCATAGAGAACTACAAATTAATTAAGCATCAATCGGATCGGCTTCATTTAGAAAACCATTTTAGGCTAAGAAACACAAACATACGAAGAAAAAACAAACACAACTGTCCCAAATATAAGTTAACAAAACATGTTCCTAATTACTATTATCCAATATTTACCATATTCGTAAAACCTTAACTACCCCATATAGAATATATCTAGACGTCAATCCCGATTCTTTAACTTCTGCTCCTCCTTCTCCACCCGGCTATTCAGCTGATCGATCTTAACAACCATGTGAGTCACCGAATACAACATCCAATTAACACCAAAGCCGCAACAATCAACAACATGTTACGCTGGCTCCTCATCATGGACTTCTGGTGGCGCAGGCGTTCGGTCGGGGTACACGCATCAACCGAGTTGCACGTGGGCCGATTCTCGTATTTCCAGTAGATATCTAAGGACAGGAACAGGCACAGCGGGACGATCGACAGAAACGGTTTGAGGATGTTACGGACAACAGCGGCCAAGCTCTTTCGAAGGGGGCCAAGACCGGGAACGGTTTGTAAGAGGACCATGACGGTTTCGGCTGCAGCCGCGTAGCGGAGAACAACCCATTGTAACGCCATTAATCCCGGACTGGTTTTGAGAAGATGTTGAGAATGAAAATGAAGAAACACTAGATGTTATTTGTGCTGACAATGATCGAGGAGATTTGAGATTAATGTGGTGGTACGTCGGTGATCGGACACTGTTGACACGTGGCGTCACGGTAGAGAAGTAGAAAGAAGCCGCTAAAAGTAGTAAATAGTAATTTAAATTTTAAAGCAAACAATTAAACTTTAGGAAAATGTTTACAAAATTAGAGAATTTATAAAATCCAATAATTGTTTAATGTATCTATCTATTCTAATAAAAAACTAACTACTTTTGTTATTTTTTAATCTCATAGCTCTTTTCACATTTTTTTCACTTATTTCAATATTTAGTCCTTGCCTTTTAAGTTATTTCAATATATGAATTTAAGTTTGTTTTTATTATATGTAATCCTAATCGATTCATTTATTAACATTAATGGTGAATAAAAAAAAATAAGGAAATGTTAAAATTAAAGTTGCATGTTTGCAAGAATAAAATTTTAAAATAAATTTTCTTCAAACGTTTTGTATAAATATTGCAAACATGGAGAATACATATTACATATATATTGGTGTTTAGCATTAAATTATTGAAATTGAATGCTATAATTATAATCTATATGTATACCGTTAGGGCTGTTCACGAACCTGTAAGGCCCCGTTACCGGTAGCCCTACATTTGGTGTTGGATTTACTCATAAACACAGTTCTACAAATCAGAGTTAATTAAAACTTTACGCGGAATATAAAACTTCAGCCATAATATCTTATATAACCTTCAAGTCTTATCTTATAAAACATTCATAGTAATTTAAAACAAAACATAGTCTTTAAAACATCACAACATTTCTTCGAGATGCCAGTATCTTCGATTCCATGCCATGTGTCTTCAATCACGCGAGCTGCCTCAACCAATTTGCCTGCGTGCATACTAAAAGTCAGCTACACTGAGTGAGTTCTAGTTAATCACATAACTTACTTTACATACACATATACGTGCTCAAACGTACGTATTACATACTTAACTTTTCCATCAATCTTTCATACACATACATAACTAACCTTACATTATAAAGAGCATTCGCCCTACATACCTCGGATATTATTAGGGTCCGGTCATCCTTCATCCTCGGATATTATTGTTGGACTTGGTCTGCCCAAGAGACATATTATAATTGATGTGGCTAGTACGTTATGATCCAAGTCGGGTCATACCCAATAACAAGCTAGACAAACACCGATAATATTCGTTTACATATGATATGATCATAACAAATGAATATTAACACTTGAGTTATTTGGAAAGAGGTTTCTAATAAAATGTACTTGTGTAATAAACAAATCATATGGATGATTTATGTTTTATGAGAGAACATTACATAGTGTTATTTAAGTTGGTTGAATAACAATATGTGAATAATAATAACCAAGCATGTATCTTAACATACAATAAGCTTTATAAGTTATAAGTTATAAACTTATAAATATATATATATATATATATATATATATATATATAACTTTATAAAAAAAAAGGAAAAGGAATAATACTCTTTCAAATGTAATATTATTATATGTTTTGAGTGGAGACATGCAATGGTTATTATTGGTGGAGAGGAAGATGCCTTTAAATAAAACCAAGTCTTTCTCTTTCATTCTTTCATAACACACATAATTTCCAAATAAACTTTTCTCTCTTCCTCTCTTGGGTATTTTCATCCAACATAAGAAAAGAAGAAGAAAATTTCAAGTGCAAATCCTAGCTAGAAGTGTTGTGTTGTTGAAGCTTGGGGTATGCTAGCTTGAGGAGCTTCCATATTCAAGTTCTTACCTTTCAATCATCATCTCTTTCACCCGGTTTTGTCATATTGAAAGGTAGTAGTAACATGCATGGACTTATAGTAACATGTATGTATTTGATAGTGTGTAATTCGTATTTGGATCCGGGTTTGGGTTTTGCATGTTTAAAATTGGTTTTATACATATCATATTAACAAGATTTAAAACTTTTATATCCGCTGCGTTTTTGGTAAAATAGGGATTTTATCACTTTGATAATCTTGTTAAAACCCAACAATTATTAGGGTCCGGTACCCTCCATCCTCGGATATTATTAGGGTCCGGTCACCCTCCATCCTCGGATGTTATTAGGGTCCGGTACCCTTTCTTCCATACCTCCATAACATACTTTATATATACAAAATCATAAGTTTCGCACATACATACATCATTCATTCGTCATCTTACAACATACAAATAACATCAACCGTTACCTGGCAGTACATGCAATATCCGAAGATCGTTCTTGTACCGACAAGAAAGCATTCATACCTTTCACATAATACATATATGGCATACACTTATCACTTAGGATAAGTGTATTAACTAATCACATCGAGTATACACACAACCTCGAAAACATAACAAGGAATGGGGCTAGAAACCCACCTGAAGTCGGTTACGTTCACCGTTAATAGTTATTCCTTTCTTCAGTTGGGCACGGCTAAATGTATAATAATTTACATGCATCAATTAACTATAACTACCCATATCGTGTTTCTAGTTTAATTATAACCCTCAACGGACGGGTTTCCGGGGGCCGCGCCCCTGGCAGCGGGGTCGAGCTGCCAGGTCAGCTTGGAAAAAATTTATTTCCATTAACTGTCGTAACACATTTTCCATTAGGATTTTAAATTATTATTAAATTTGCTAAATTAAAAAGTTCAAGGGCTTCTTTGTAATTAATTCATTCTTTTCTAAGTCCAGGGACCATTTCTGCGATTCCTGTAACTTAGTACGTTATCCAGTTATCAGATTCGTTATATAGTTCTTTAACGAATTAGAATTCTATAACGAATGGAGTTCTGATTCTTTATATCATAACGAATCACCACTTATGGACCATCTTAACGAATTGACTTTATAGCGAAGTGGTCTTTCATGGCGAACTGGCAATCACAGCGAATTGCTCAACGAGTTCGTTATTCTTCCTTAACGAACTGGCCTAACGAATCGAGGGTTCTTCCATAACGAACCACATAACGACTTGAAGCTCATTCGTTATTCTCCCGTAACGAATTAGGGTTAGGGTTTGTCAGAGAATGTCAGGAACATTCCCTGACATCCTTAAATATATGCGCCGCCTTTCCGGCGCCTCCGTGCCGGAAAACCGGGCGGTGGCCGAAAAACGCGGTTTACCCCATTTTACACCGTTTTTCATCGTTTTTAGTCCCGTTCGATCCAGATCTGAGCTAGGGTGACCCCTAAGCTCATCATAGGTTTGGTTTATACCCGATTCAATCCGGATCTCGTGACTTAAACGGTTTAACGGTGTCGGCTCGTCATTTCGTGACTATATCTAGCGGGTTTAATCTCATACAATATCATACTAGTATTACCTCGGGTCGGTGCTCGGTTTCCTTCTTGGTTTCGGCTAGAGAGAAGGGAGGAACTAGAGAGAGATCTTAAGTGTGTGTTTTGGGTGGTGTAAGGGATATGTGTAAAATGAGGAATTTAGTGGTGATTATGGTTTATATATTATGGATCATGGGCTTAAGCCCATGGTCTTTCCTTCTTTCTTTCATAACCCAAGTCCATAACCCATATCCATTTACCTAACACTAGCCCCCAACTCATATTCTATTTATCTAAACCGATAATGACCCACTATAAAATAGACGAAATTTATTTTATTATAATCAAAAGTAAGATGTTACAAGTCTTCCCTCCTTAAAGAGGTTTTGTCCCCGAAACCTAACTTTTACATAAACAAATTCGGGTAAAACTTGCGCATCTCACCCTCAGCTTCCCAAGTAGCATCTGAACCCTTGCGATGCTTCCATATCACTTTCACTAAAGGTATAACCTTGCGACGAAGTTGCTTCTCCTTGCGATCGACTATCTCGATCGGTTGTTCAACATAGTTCAACTATTCATCAACTTCAATGTCCATTAATGACACATGGGACGTGTCATCAGCTTGGCATTTCCTTAGGTGAGAAACATGGAAGGTTGAGTGAATTCCTTCTAGCTCTTCAGGCAATTCCAGCTTGTAGGCCACTTCACCTACACGATCCATAATCTTAAACGGTCCAATGTACCTCGGACTCAACTTTCCTCTCTTCCTAAAACGAATAATTCCTTTTCAAGGCGAGACCTTGAGCATCACATTGTCACCAACGTTAAACTCAATCGGCCGTCGCTGCTTATCAGCATACGAATTCTGCCTGTCTTGAGCGGCTTTCATTCTCGCTTTGATTTGATCGAACTTTGAAGATGTTTCTTGCATGACTTCCAAACTTCCCATCTCTTTCTGACCAATCTCTCCCCAACATACCGGAGTTCTAAAACGTCTTCCATATAACATCTCGTATGGTGGCATACCAATACTTGAATGGTAACTGTTGTTATAGGAGAACTCTGCTAGATGTAGATGGTCATCCCAACTTCCTCCAAAGTCTAAAACACAAGCACGTATCATATCCTCAAGGGTTTGTATCGTCCTTTCGGACTGTCCATCTGTTTGAGGATGATACGCCATACTGATGTTCAATCTTGTTCCCATAGCTTCATGGAACTTCTTCCAGAATCTCGAAGTAAACCTAGTGTCTCTATCAGACACGATCGATAACGGTACTCCATGCTTAGATACAACCTCTTTAATGAACAAGTTTGCTAATGTCTCTGACGAGATAGCCTCTCGTATAGGAAGAAAGTGAGCACTCTTGGTCAAACGGTCCACAACCACCCAGATGGTATCATGATGCTTAGCTGTATGAGGTAGCTTAGTTATGAAATCCATGGTGATGTGTTCCCATTTCCATTCTGGTATATCCAAAGGTTGCATCTTCCCATAAGGCTTCTGATGCTCTGCCTTGACTTTTAAACAGGTTAAGCACTTACTGACATAATCCACCACGTCATTCTTCATTCCTGGCCACCAATAGTCTCTTTCCAAATCTTGGTACATCTTCGTAGTTCCTGGATGAATCGAATACCTTGACTTATGAACTTTATCTAAGATTCGACCTCTGAGATTTCCATGGCGGGGAATCCCATACGGTCAAACCTAGTCTTAACACCATGCTTGTTTTCCATCAACTCGTCTTGCTGACCGAAAATCTTTTCCTTCTTCACTAGTCCTTTATCCACCATCACTTCTGACTGCACCTTGATGATTTCTTCAAATAAGCTTGAGTTCATAATTAGCTGATATGACCTTACTGTTGCAATGACTTCCTCATTCTTACGGATTAGCGCATCAGCGACCACGTTAGCTTTACCAGGGTAGTACTTAATATCGCAGTCGTAATCCTTTATCAATTCTAACCATCTCCTCTGCCTCATATTTAGCTCTTTCTGCTCGAAGAAGTACTTTAAACTCTTATGATCCGTGTAGATAGTACACTTAGTACCATACAGGTAATGCCTTCATATCTTTAAGGCATGCACTACTGTTGCTAGCTCTAAATCATGCGTCGGATAAGTACTCTCATGAACCTTCAACTGTCTGGACGCATATGCTATAACCTTCCTTCGTTGCATAAACACGCAACCCAACCCTTGATGCGAGGCATCTGCACAAACAACCAAATCCTCATCACCATCGGGTAGAATAAGGATTGGAGCTTGTGTGAGTCTTTTCTTCAACTCCTCAAAAGCTTCTTCCTGAAACTTACCCCAACTGAATACTACCGACTTTTGGGTCATACCGGTTAATAGTGCGGCTATCTTGGAGAAACCTTCGATGAATCTCCTATAGTAGCCAGCTAACCCTAAGAAGCTTCGTATATCAGTCGGATTCTGTGGAGTCTTCCAATTAGTTATCGCTTCAATCTTAGCTGGTCCATGGTAATCCCTTCAGGATTAATCACGTGACCTAGAAATTGCACTTCTCGCAACCAGAACGCGCATTTCGAAAACTTAGCATACAACTTCTCTTTCTTCAGAGTTTCCAATACTTCTCTCAGATGCTTGGCATGATCAAACTCGCCCTTAGAATAAATCAATATATCATTGATGAAGACGATAACTGACTTATCCAACATCGGTCGACACACCCTAATAACCATGTCCATAAATGCTGCGGGAGCATTCGTTACACCGAATGACATTACGAGGAACTCGTAGTGTCCATACCGCGTCCAAAACGCCGTCTTAGGGATGTGTGCCTCCTTCACTTTCAGTTGATGATAGCCTGATCGGAGATCTATCCGTGAGAACCAACTTGAACCTTGCAGTTGGTCAAAACAAATCATCAATCCTTGGTAAAGGATATCTATTCTTTACCGTAAGCTTATTCAACTCGCGATAGTCTATGCACATTCTCATACTTCCATCCTTCTTCTTCACGAACAATACTGGCGTGCCCCAAGGGGAAACACTTGGCCTTATGAAACCCTTGGCGTGGAGTTCTTGTAGTTGGGACATCAGTTCTTTCATCTCGGACGGTGCTAGACGGTAAGGCGCTTTCGCGACGGGCTGGGCTCCTGGTACTAAATCTATCTGGAATTCTATCTCTCGCTCCGGTGGCAACCCCGGAAGATCCTCAGGAAATACTTCTGGCTAGTCGCACACAATAGGAACATCTTTCATCTCTTTCGTCTCTGCCGTAGCGTTGACAACATACGCCAGGTAGGCACCGCACCCTCGCCTTAACAAACCCTCGGCTTTTATCATCGAAATGACACTAAGCCCAGAACTTTCCTTATCACTATAAACCGTCACCACACTACCATCCAAGGATTTTAACCTTATTATCCTACTCTTACACACTATCTGTGCTTCATACTCGGATAACCAATCCATTCCCAAAACCACATCGAACCCTCCTAAGGTCGTGACATATAAAGTAACAGGGTACTCATGTCCCTCTAATTCAATCGCACAGTCCTTAACCATTTTCATTATTTTAACCGAAGTATCGCTAGCAGTTTCTACTAAAAAGGTTTCAGGAACTCGGCAACATTTCATTTTAGCTAGTTTACTAAATGTCGTAGCTACAAAACTTCTATTCGCACCCGAATAAAATAATACTGAAGCAGAAATACCGTTTACTAGGAACGTACCAGTCACAACATCAGGAATCTGCCTAGCTTGTTCCTGGGTCAGCATGTAGGCTCTAGTCTTTGGTCTAGCTTGATCGGCATCTTTCTTTCCACTACCTCCAGCTCCACCATCAGTACACTTCCTTGCCATATGACCCGTCTTACCACACTTATAGCATGCGGGCTTTGCATCACAGTCATTAGCATAGTGCCCCACCTTCCCACACTTATAACAGGCATTTGTCCCAAGCCTACACTCTCCACCATGAGCTTTTCCACATTTATGACACAAGTCCGAACCAGTACCCCACTTGCACTCGCCACCGTGCACCTTTCCACATGTCTTGCATGTCTTTCTCTCCCACACCTTCTGCTTCTTGTCTTTGGAGTTCCACAACTGAGTTTCGGGCCGTTTAACAGGAGAGACCCACTTCTTATCCTTTTTCTCTTCCGCCACTACATCGTCTGTCGCATAGTCATCGTAAACCGTCTCTGCGAGTACCATAGAAGAATCGAAAGTAGCCGGTCTACTAGCCTTGACCAAGACGCGAACATGTTGTGGCAGTCCCCTGATATAACACTTAACCCGCTTGGCTTCAGTGTTCACCATGTCTGGCACCAGCTTAGACAGGCGGTTGAATTCAGTGGTGTATTCGCGATGTGTCATCTTACCCGCCTTCAGACTCAAAAACTTCATCTCAACCTTTTCAACTTCCACATCAGCACAGAACCTCTTCATTACCAACTCCTTCAGATCATCCCACCTCATCGCCTTTATCTCTTCCCGACTCTTTCTCTGCTCAACCGACTCCCACCAGTACATTGCCTCCTCTTCAAACAATTAGGTGGCATAACCGGCAGCTTGATCGGGACGACACTCGCTAATGCGGATAATTTTATCCATGACAGTTATCCATTGAAGAGTAATGATTGCATCTCCCAAACCAGTCAGTTTTGGCGGGTCACAGCCCTTGAAGCACTTATAGTTGCACCCACCTCGGCCCCTCTTTTTATCATCAGCCTTCACAGACCTCACCACGCTCGAAGCCTCCCTTTCTCCTTTATCATCTTTCCTACCATCTCCTTCCGCCCTTTCAGCAGTTCTTTCACGGTCTCCAGCAGACCTCTCCGGATTCATGTTCTTTACAGCAGTGGCTACAGCTTGTACAATAGCTGCTTGGATTAAGGGATCAAGTTGGACCCCTTCATTGTTTTCAGGGTTTCTTCCAGCTACGTTTCCTTCAGCTTCGGTGTTGGAAGCTGTTTCTACCGAAGGTCGTTGGACACGACGAGGCCTGCCATGACGTCCAGTGCGGCCTCCTGCTCCAGCAACAGCCCTAGATCCAGCCATCGTACTCTGGAAAGGAAAACACAAACGTCATCACTCAAAGAACTATTTAGTACAAGGATAGTAAGGCTAACAGGTAATAACAGTGGCCAGCTGTGGTTAGCTGATCACGCTACTTTCGGTGTCCTATACACTTCCTCTTATGAGTCTATTTGTGTTGGTTCTACCCTAAACAGTTAACCAATCGAACAATCAATTAACCCTATCCCTAACATTCATATATTCTTTCTTTAGCAATTAAGCAAATATTTACATACATATTTAATCATACACTTTACCGTTACTGAGCTTGCTTGATTGACACATGGCTATCTCGAACTGGCATCTTCTTTCTTTTCTTTCTTAAATCCCATTCTCTATTTGAGTCTAAGCATGTAGGATGCTTAAATCTCTCGAACTTTGCTCTGATACCAACTTGTAAGGCCCCGTTACCGGTAGCCTTACATTTGGTGTTGGATTTACTCATAAACACAGTTCTACAAATCAGAGTTACTTAAAACTTTACGCGGAATATAAAACTTCAACCATAATATCTTACATAACCTTCAAGTCTTGTCTTATAAAACATTCATAGTCATTTAAAACAAAACATAGTCTTTAAAACATCACAAAAATTCTTCGATATACCAGTATCTTCGATTCCATGCCATGTGTCTTCAATCACGCGAGCTGCCTCAACCTATTTGCCTGCGTGCATACTAAAAGTGAATTCTAGTTAATCACATAACTTACTTTACATACACATATACGTGCTCAATGGTACGCATTACATACTTAACATGTCCATCAATCTTTCATACACATACATAACTAACCTTACGTTATAAAGAGCATTCGCCCTACATACCTCAAACATTATTAGGGTCCGATACCCTCCATCCTAGGATATTATTAGGGTCCGGTCATCCTTCATCCTCGGATATTATTAGGGTCCGGTACCCTCCATCCTCGGATATTATTAGGGTCCGGTCACCCTCCATCCTCGGATGTTATTAGGGTCCGGTACCCTTTCTTCCATACCTCCATAACATACTTTATATATACAAAATCATAAGTTTCGCACATACATACATCATTCATTTGTCATCTTACAACATACAAATAACATCAACCTTCACCTGGCAGTACATGCAATATCCGAAGATCGTTCATGTACCGACAAGGAAGCATTCATACCTTTCACATAATACATATATGGCATACACTTATCACTTAGGATAAGTGTATTAACTAATCACATAGAGTATGCACACAACCCCGAAAACATAACAAGGAATGGGGCTAGAAACTCACCTGAAGTCGGTTACGTTCACCGTTAATAGTTATTCCTTTCTTCAGTTGGGCACGGCTAATTGTATAATAATTTACATGCATCAATTAACTATCACTACCCATATCGCGTTTCTAGTTTAATTATAACCCTCAACGGACGAGGGTCCGGGGGCCGCGCCCCTGGCAGCGGGGTCGAGCTGTCAGGTCAGCTTAGAAAAAAATTTATTTCCATTAACTGCCGTAACACATTTTCCATTAGGATTTTAAATTATTATTAAATTTGCTAACTTAAAAAGTTCAAGGGCTTCTTTGCAATTAATTCATTCTTTCCTAAGTCCAGGGACCATTTATGCGATTCCTGTAACTTAGTTCGTTATCCATTTATCGGATTCGTTATTTAGTTCTTTAACGAATTAGAATTCTATAACGAGTGGAGTTATGATTCATTATATCATAACGAAACACAACTTATGGACCATCTTAACGAATTGACTTTATAGCGAAGTGGTCTTTCATGGGGAACTGGCAATCACAGCGAATTGCTCAACCAGTTCGTTATTCTTCCTTAACGAACTGGCCTAGCGAATCGAGGGTTCTTACGTAACGAACCACATAACGACTTGAAGCTCATTCGTTATTCTCCCGTAACGAATTAGGGTTAGGGTTTGTCAGAGAATGTCAGGAACATTCCCTGACATCCTTAAATACATGCGCCGCCTTTCCGGCACCACCGTGCCGGAAAACCGGGCGGTGGTCGGAAAAACGCAGTTTACCCCATTTTACATTGTTTTTCGTCCCGTTCGATCCAGTCCGAGCTAGGGTGACCCCTAAGCTCATCATAGGTTCGGTTTATACCCGATTCCACCAGAATCTCGTGACTTAAACGGTTTAACGGTGTCGGCTCGTCATTTCATGACTATATGTAGCGGGTTTAAGCTCATATAATATCATACTAGTATTACCTCGGGTCGGTGCTCGGTTTCCTTCTTGGTTTCGGCTAGAGAGAAGGGAAGAACTAGAGAGAGATCTTAAGTGTGTGTGTTTTGGGTGGTGTAAGGGATATGTGTAAAATGAGGAATTTAGTGGTGATTATGGTTTATATATTATGGATCATGGGCTTAAGCCCATGGTCTTTCCTTCTTTCTTTCATAACCCAAGTCCATAACCCATATCCATTTACCCAACACTAGCTCAACTCATATTCTATTTATCTAAACTGATTACGACCCACTATAAAATAGACGAAATTTATTTTATTATAATCAAAAGTAGGATGTTACATAACCGAACCGAATCGAACGCATACATGCTCATACTTGGTTTGGTTTGAAAGCGAGCCTAACTGATCGATATCTTTATGTTTGAACTTGGTTTGGTTTTGAAACCGAGCGGCTTGGTTCGGTTTGATTTTGCATGATTTCGTACAAAGTTTCTAATTTTAAATTTCTAAAATTTCAAAATATCATTAATTCAAGACTTTTAACTCTAAGTTATCTAAGCTTTCATCTTTAAAATGTATAAAACTCAACGTCAAAAAGAAAACATATATAAAGCGAGCAGCTATGATTTAAAACTGAACTTTGAATTCAACACAAAAGAGAGAAATTTTAAAAACTTAAAAAAATAGTATACTTTTATATATATATATATATATATATATATATATATATATATATATATATATATATATATATATATATATATATATATATATATATATATATATATATATATATATATATATATATATATATATATATATATATATATATATATATATATACATAAAGTTTATATATGAAACTAATAAATAAAAAATAATTCGAGCAAAATGAACCGAACCAAACTGAGCGAGGCTTTGCTCGTGCTTGGATTGTTTTTAAACCGAACCGAGCCGAACGGCTCACTTTCTAGCCGAGCCTAAATCGAACAAGCATTTTTTCGAGCGAACGACGAACGGGCGGCGAGCGACGAGCAGTTTGGACATCCATATATATCGTTTACTATATAAAGTATATGTCATTTATTTATATGACTTTTTTTGTGTAGTATAAAGTATTTATTTTCAATATTTTCTTCTATAACTCAGATAAAAATGCTTCATAAACATATATTTTCACATTTATTTAAAAAAAATTGTTAATCCGGTTTAAAGTCATTTACCATACTTCCAATAAATCCGAAATCTTTACTTTTTTTAATATATCGATTAATTAAATATTCCAAAAACTCCAATAATATCAACTAATAACACGATATTAGTATTCAAAATTTAAACACTTCTTATCCAATACTTTCAAATATTATAAATAAGAATCACTATATTCACTTTATTATACTTTAAATCTTTTAATATTATGCTAACTCAGAATAATCACTTTTATTTGAAGATACCTTTAAGGTTAGTATGTCTTTTGTCATTTTTCATTAATATGAAATGAAAAGAATCATTTTGTTATATTCTAATTTCTGGTTTTATATGTTGCTTAATTATTCAATTGTTAATCTATTCATACTATTAAAGCAAGGAGGAATTTCCACATGTCACTATTCTAGGGTGTCCACATAGGATGTCACCTCAACTCCATGTCACCCATTTCCTTTCTTAAGCATGCCAACTCAGCAATTAAACTATATTTAACCCATTAACCCATTTAAGCTTATTTTCTCGCGGGTCTTGGATATCCATTCACCTATTAATATATTCCAGCGAATATCATTCAACATTTGTATTAATTTTCCGGTAAGTTTGTATTTTATAATAAACTTCCTACTGTTTATCTATTTTTTCCAGCAACCTTTTTTTTCCGGTTATTGTTTATGCTAACTTTTTTATGTTTATTCTCATTGTTAACTGATTTTATTAAAATCAGTTTAGGTTGTAAATCATAAACGGCCATGAAGGTGATATGCGGATGTTTTACGTTTTTTCGGTAAATATTTCCGGCTAGATTTTCCGTTAAATTTTTTCCGGCTATGTTTTATACCTATAACAATGGTTATTTTACATTATTTCAGGTTATTTACCCGTTTAATTTGCTGAGGATTTCATTTTAGTTTGTTAATCAAAATCTTATATTCCATTGTTACGTTTTTCCGGTAAGTATTTCCGATAAGTTTTTTCGATAACATTTTCCGTATATCAATATTAATATTCCTTTTTATTATTTCAGGTAACATTTTCCAGTGAGTGTCACAGCTTATACAATCTTTTTTCCGGTAACATCTTTAAATTTCGTTTTTCCGTTAACACCTTTAAAATATTCCTTTTATTAGTTATAATTAAAATAATCTATAATATCAATATTAATATGCTTTTTTATTATTTCAGGTAATTGCCGACTCTTATAATTTAATTTCACGGAATGATTATGAGTTTATAGTATATATAGATTTTAATTTTAATGTTGATGTATATTTTATTTTGTTAATTTGTTAATATTCATGTATACTCATCTTATTGTATTTACAAAAAATAAAATACCATTGTATATCGGAGATCCGAGATAAGTTTGATCTATATTTTTTCCGGCGTGTTGTAATTTATTCGATATGAATTATCTCATTAATACCATTTATTTTGTTTGAGTTTCCTTATTGTTTTAAATAACTTCATTAACATAAATATTGTAATTTAATTATCCCATTAAAACATTTTATATTCTTTGACTTTCCATAATTTATAAACAAACCGATTTTAAAGTTAATTTGAATGATTTCAAATTAATTATTTTATAGTCAACGTGAATATTAATTAATTATTTTATAATAACAATAAATTAGTTAAAATATTTTATTGTTAGTTCAAATATTATATGAATTATCTCATTAATACCATTTATTTTGTTTGACTTTACTTATTGTTTTAAATAACTTCATCAGCATAAATATTGTAATTTAATTATCCCATTAAAACATTTTATATTCTTTGACTTGCCTTAATTTATAAACAAACCGATTTTAAAGTATATTTGAATTATTTCAAATTAATTATTTTATAGTCAACGTGAATATTAATTAATTATTTTTATAATAACAATAAATTAATTAAACTGTTATATTGTTAGTTCAAATATTAAAGTTTAAACGTTAATATTAAAGAATAATTAAATAAGTAAATATGTAACTCATTATACGAATTAAGGTAATTCGTTTGAATATTAAATTTAAATACATTAAATTAATTACTTCTTGGTAATTAAGGTAATCCATATATTTTGAATAATAAATTTAAATTCGTTTGAATTAAGGTAATCCATATTTTTTTGGTATATAACCATACTTCTTGGTACAAATTACAAATTAATTACTTTATAGTCAAAGTGAATATTAATTAATTATTTTTATAATAACAATAAACTTTTTGGTATATAATCATACTTCGTGGTACAAATTACCAATTACAAATTGATTACTTTATACTTAACGTTAATATTAATTACTTATTTTTATTATAACAATAATCTTTTTGGTATGTAATCATACTTCGTGGTACAAATTATAAATTACAAATTTTTTGTTACAAATGTTATACCGTTACTTCAAATATTAATTTTAAAACGTTATTATTAAAGTAAATAAGTAAATTTAGATAGGTCTTTTGAAAATAAGTAAATATGTAAATATTTAGTCGAATTATGGTAACTTGTTTGAAAATATTAAATTTAATTCGAAAAATAAGTATCCATATATTTTTGGTATATGTTGACTAAAATAATTTAAAAACTATTATCCTTATATTTATTTTTGGTATAAGTTAATTTGAAAATTTTTATCATAAATTTAGATAATAATAAATATATCAAAAATTACTTAAAAAATATTAATATTAATATTAACGAAAGGTTTCACTTGTCGAGTCCTATTAACGCATTTTATATACTTTGACTTTCCATAATTTATAAACAAACCGATTTTAAAGTTAATTTGAATTATTTGAAATTAATTACTTGATAGTCAACGTGAATATCTTAATTTGGTATTCGAAAATTTAAAATTAAACGACATTGAAGAGTGTTAATTTGGTATTTAAAATTTTTTCTAAAAATATTACCTTGATTTGCAATTACTAGTTTATTATCTAAAAAAGTTATACTTTACAAGGCTGTTACTATTTATATGTATCTTATAGAATTACAAGTTAGCGTTCATACTATTATAAATTCAAATTTACTTCTAAATATTTCTAAAGTACTACTTCCTAAAAGAAATTCACGAAACAGATTAAGGTTTCAATATCAATTATTCTATTTATATATAAGTAAAAGTTTGTTATCATTTCTATTTATATTATATTTTACATAAATAAGTAAAATATTGAATAAGATAATATTGGCTGATAAACTTTTAAATTTGTGTAATACTATCCATAATTATAAACCATTTAATAATTTATCAGAATTCATTCCTAAATTAAAAAGGATTTTTTTAATAAACATTTCTAAATATTTAAAGTTATTATGATTTTAATATCACTTTCAACTAAACCTATTAATATATTTATTCCTAAATTTCAAAAAACAATATATATATATATATATATATATATATATATATATATATATATATATATATAACTGAATATAAAAATCTGATTTTTACTATTTTTATGAAATTTACAAAAATATATTATACAGTTTGACTTTCATCATTTGTTAAAAAATCGAATTTAAATAATTAACGATTTGACTGAATTTTACCCTTTATATTAAATAGTTATAAATAATATTTACATATAGACAACCATAATTCACGTTCCTATTTTGACTAATTTTTTTCAACCATTTTTTTTAATATTATCTATTATGATAAATCCATTTCATATTTTTTTCACTATTCATGCCTTAATTAAAAATTTTAGTTTTAATAACCATTTCTCTATATTTTAAGTTATTATGAATTTAATGTCAATTTCAAATAAATCCCTTAATATATATTTATTCCTAAATGAGAATAATAAAAACTATTTATTTAAATCATTTTAAAATACGAATTTTTTACCACTTATATTAAATTTACAAAAATAGGTTATACAGTTGGACTTTGACTAAACTTTCTGAAACCGAATTTTAATAGGTTAACAACTTGAATATTTTTATTAATATGAGCTGACTCTAATTTTGGTAAATTTGTACGTTATTATAATTTTAATAATAATAATAATTTAATTTTAAATAATGCACTTACCGTTTAATTAATATTTATGATGTAATACCTCATAATTCATCTAAAATAATCCGTTCTTATAAATATAACATTTACAATTCATTTAAATTCGGAACAAATATGTATATTTTACGTTTTCTAGAATTCCCGCTCATGTATTACACGGGTCACTCTTTAATTCAAAAGTGGGTTTTTTTTAAGATGAAAATTTACTAACTATATATATATATATATATATATATATATATATATATATATATTATATATATATTTTCCAATCTGACATTTGTTAGAAATAATTCAAATTTGCAGCAACCAAGCAAGTCTAAGAGACTTACAATACACAGTTGATCATTTATTTCAAATTTCATAGATAGTCATAAACATTTCAAATTACATTATCTCTAAATGGGTTAAAAAAATATAGCTACAAAGGAAACAGATTAAATGGGTACATATTGAAAGAAACATAAAGCTAAAGAGCACAATCTATTAAAACAATATAAGATTATTATTATATGTATTCAATGATTATTTAACACACTTTATCTACAAAATAGTTATAAAGAATTGAATGTGAAAGCTTTTTTATATTTCATGAATGATATATATTAGGAATCAACTATATATCAACTACATTTAAATGAAACTTAATATGTTATTGAATATTGATTAAGACTTCATTTTAAAGATCAATTAATTATTGTATTATGAAAAACTAAATTTAGATTTTTGATTGTCATAACAATTTGTTTTGTAACATAATTTTATAATATGCTTATAAAAATAAATGTCTTAAATATTGTTAATCTTTTAACACATTTTAACATTGATGTGTAATAAATATTTTAAACTGATGTGTAAATAAACACGGGTACTATTTTAGAGTAATAAACATTACGGTTATTGGTGTGTAATAAATGTCTTACAGAGAGTTCATCTTTTAAATCAACATTGAGATAGTAGTTTTGTTGAATCGACATTGTAATTGTTTTATTGATTTGGAGACTAATTTCCTTTTTTTGCTTAATATTGTACTAATGGTATAAGTTATAAAATAATTTAACTTTTATTATCTTTGTATGTTTTTATATATGATTCAATAAGTTATAATATCTTATAATTCATGTAAAATTATCATTTGTTCACAAGTACAACAATTATATTTAATTAAATTTATATGATGTTACATATATATTATGATTTTAAATATTTTCCACCGTGTGTAACACGGGTACTAATCTAGTTGTAAAAATAAAATAAAGTAAAATTTTGTCATAAACAGAATATTAATGACACCAAATTTATAATCAATCAATTTTAAACTCTAAAGATTATAAGGATGACTATATCATCAAAGTTCTGGTAATATGGTTTTTTGGATAATAATGTTTTTGGGACAAACATGAGCAAATGATCTCAAATGATATTATATTAATTGATTACAAGGTATGATATTTTATGTGTATGAATATTTTTTTTGTTAGTTTCATGGATATATTATCATTTATCTAAGGTTGGTATGTACTTAAAGAATCTTATTTGTCACACGGATAACTATACGTGGCTATATCAACAGTTATAAGCATACATGTTACCTAAGAGTTACAAGCAGACATGGACTAAAGATTTTGATTTGTGATAAACAATGTATACCAACCAATACAATAAAAAATGTAGTGTACACGGAAAGTTTTATTTATTTGCAACATATTTGTGTAATTTTAGTTATGTAATTTCTGTAATTTGAATGTAAGTTGTAAATGTATAAAATATATTATCATTTCGTTAATAACTATATCTCGCTTAATGGTTAAAGTATAAAATTTTTATCAATTACCCGTGTAATACACGGGGCTCAAACTAGTATTAGATATAAGAATACTTATATTCATGAAATCACATCACAATATCTCGAAATCGTCAATACATATCTAATTAATCAGTGGTTCACCGAAATAAACTGTTTTGGATCGTTAATCGATCACCGTTTTACTTTTCTTCACGAAAAACCGTTTCGAGCGTTTTAGTATCTTTGGCTGAGCATTTTAGTATTTTGACTGAGCGTTTTAGTTTTTTTTGGCTGAGTGTTTTAGTTTTTTAGTTTTTTTATTTTATTTTTTTTTTGAGCCTTTTGTTTTTGCCTTTAAACATGATTCACGTACCTATTGTACGTTAAACAATTATTGTACAACAACATCACCCTACAAAATTATACTCATGTCATGAACCATGGCATTAGACCCATCTTAGTTAGCCCAGTCAACAAGCCTAACAAGCGGAATGGACCAGTGGGCGCAAAGAGCTAACCGTGGCTTGTTATAAGCATCAAGATGGGGGGTTAGAAAAGTATGACAATTGTGTTTGTTCTTCCTATATCTACTCTAAGTTTCTGATTCCCCATTCCTTTTCTATAATCATTATCTTTTAGTATTTTTGGTTGTTATTTACAATCATTCACAAACAAAATCAATAATAACTTATCAGATTCTATCACTATGTGTATTGGTGTTAGTTGTAAAATCTATTCACAATTACACTTTAGCCATTTCCACTTTTGTTATTAAAGAAAATCCTACTCATATACTTACTATAAATTTATGCTAAACTTTCACTCGATTATGCTCACAATAAAAGCATGCCCTTTTTATTTCTCTCAAAATCATTCTTGTTACTGAAATTGAGTGAAAATTTAAATCTACATCACCTTGTAGTCCTTAGCAATAAAGGTAAACCTTGAAGTCTCATTGGTTTGATTATTATTATGGATGATGATTAACACGTGTTTAATAGTTTATATTACTAAAATTTAATTTGTCTAAAAATAATTTAAGTTTTATAAGTTTTTTTTTTTTTGTGTTTTTTTTTCTAACTTTAAAACTAACTATATCCAATACAAGTTATTGTTTTAACTTATTAAATATGATTAACTTTAACTAAAACGGCTATAAAACTTAATTAACTTTTATTCCTTTTTACAAGTTCAATGCATAAAAAGAGCTCACTAATAGTGGTTTTGATTAGAATAGCTCGATTCCAATAAAGGTGGGGCTTGTAGTTTGGAGAGCGGTGATTTATAAGTTGCCAACATTCAAAGCTCTAACAAGAATAAACATTCCAATAAATTCAATCGCTTGTCCGATTTGTTATAGGGAGGATGAATATGTCGACCATGTTTGTCACACCCCAATCTAAGGCAGAAATGTCGAGGCGTGAGCTGATTGCTACAGCTCTCAAGGTACTATCATACAATATTTAAATGAAAATATCTATTAATTAAATTCAATTATCAAATAACTCAAATACAAACAAGTACATAATTCATACAACAATACAAATTTTATATTTCTTGATTAAAATATTCTTCTAACGAAATTCTCCACTAAGTATTCACTAACCTGCATATGCGTATAAAATAGAAAAATTTGTCAACACACATGTTGAGTGAGTAAAACACCAGTTTAAGACACGACAATAATAATATATAGTAAATAAAGAAAGACGCAAACTGCGCTCGTGAGAATAAACAGTTAAGCTATATCACATAAACAATCAATCAAACCATAAAGAAAGGGCTCAACCAATCCATATAAATGGACATTGGTTAACAAACAATAACTAAACCGTTGTCATAAAAATAGATATCGGTTGCCGAAGTAAGCAAATGGCGTTCAAATAAAGCAAGCAAGCAAATATCAAGTTAGGCATAAACCGATATACACACAAGGATAACAGTTGCGATTTTGAATACCAGATCATAGTTAAATATATAAGATACGCACAAGTCCCCAAAAAGGTTCACAAAGAAGTAAAAAGAGGAGTGATTACTCACCTTAGCATTTAAGCAATAGATAATGATTCAATAAGAAAAATAAGGAAGATCAAGCTCTTCGGGAAATACCAACGCAATATCCTAAAAAAGAATAGTGACGGGAATAAATATAATTTCAACATTGAATCTAAAACTAGATAAAAATTTGGGATTTGACGATCAAGTGTGTACTTGCAAAAGTTATTCATTTTCTTAAATATATTATCAATTTTATTAAACAAAGCTTTATTGTGAATAATATGATTTAATTATGTAAAATACACAAAAATACTTAAATAAATATTTATAAAACTTTGAGTAGATTATATAAAGAGATTCGAGATTGAACGAGAGTTCGTGAAATAATAATTTATTTAAAGTTTATAAGTAAATATTGTAAATAATAGTTTATATAAATTTTAAATATTTTGATTTAAACAAGTTTTATTATATATATATATATATATATATATATATATATATATAGGGTTTTTTTAACAAAGATAAGGAAAAACACATGAAATCTTGTCGGTTTTTATTAAAATATAATTTATTTATTGTTTATATGATTATTATTAATTAAAAATGCTTAATTAACCAAAATTACCAAAAACATTCCAAAAGGGGATTGGAACCCACGTCCAGCCGTCTCAATGTTTTTAACTCAAAGGTGCACCAGCCAACTAGGCTGGTGGCTAACACATTTATAACCCGGAAACCTTAATTTTTATACAAACAGTTAAAATCCCCCAAATCGCCATAAACCCTAGAATTCTAAATCGGTTAATTTGTTATACGATGGATCAATTAACCTAATGGTTAATTTTTTACTGATTCAAATGACCATGTATTATAAATTAATTACCAGTAACAAAGATGTATATGTGAAGAACGACCACGAAACAGTTGCGACCTTAACGAGATGAAGAAACGATATCTGCAGGTCGCGTTGAAGTAATTACCCATGGGGATTTGATTCACGCCGATGATAGGGAGGTGTAAGAGAGTTTAATTGGGTTATTACGTTCTGCAAAGTGTATATTACCAATTAGGTTCGGACAATTTCCTTATTTTTTATCAAATCATATATTAGCAATACTAATTTCCTAATTAACAATGTCGGTTAGGCCGAATTAAGGAAGTAATATCACGTATTGAATCAATTACCATGTTAATTTACGAGAATTGAGGTCCAAGACATCATATAGTGTAAACAGGTTCGTAAATGGTATAGGGTTTGGGTTTGGATCCGGGTTAATTAAATCTGGGTTATAGGATTGTAATATATTAATATGCTGATTTCACAATTAAGCCCCTGAACTATTGAGGTGGAATCATATAAGGCTAAAACTATTGTTTAGGGTTATTTTCGCTATTCTCCAAAGTTAAATTGATATATATTAAATAAATTAGCCAAATAATTTTAAAATAATAAATACTCGAATAACGCGATATTTGCTTGATAAAAACTCCTGAACATAAAAGCGGGTCGGGTTATGTTTAATAAATATTAATTTACAAAAACCTGAGATGTTACAGTCTCCCTACTTTAGGGAATTTCGTCTCGAAATTAAATGATACTATAACAAAACCATTAAATTTTGAGGAAAAGAAAAATTTAAAATATAATATAAAAATTTATCATAACACAGAACTTTGAATAGTTAAAACAACGCTCCAAATGAAAATCCGATAAGGGCACTTATATATAGGATGTACCAACGACGTATCCACCATATCCTTATCATCTTTACATTTGTACCGTTATCCCAACCACTTTCGATTCTATATTATGACACACAATTGCATGTTTCATGATTTCCATACGAGAACTTCGATAATTATGTTCCGGACCATAATTATTGTTATCGTCGGATAGTCCATATGACTCGTCCCATCGTGTGGATTTACAAATACGTTTGAATATACAATTTTAAGAATAGAAATTTTTTAGGGAAATGAGCTATAAGTGAGATGTCTTTTAAATAGACAAAAGTTTATAGTTTGGTTATTTAAAATGGAGAATATTTATAAACAACCCTTCGATAATTTTAAACTCTACTCGAGGAGCATAATAATAGAAAATCTTAATTAGTATTTCAATAATTCTTAAAAACGTAAATTCTAAATTTATAGTCGATAAAGAGCAGAAACATCAAATTCAAGTAAGATAGAATACGACGAGCGGCAAAGTCTTCTAAAAGCTTAAATCTTCAGTTGCGCATAAGTTGAAACCTTGAAACTTAAGAGTCTTGTATGATTTGATCCATGAGGGTTTGAGCAGTCGTGGTAGATTGATCTGGCATCTCTTGGGTAACTTGAGCTCGAACGGTTTGTAAGAGGGTTGATTGGTTAGAGTAGTGTCACACCCCGACCAAAGGCGGCGGGACATGCCGGGGTGCAACGGATTGCCCAATACACAAGACACTATTAAAGTGACAATATTTAATCAACTCATTTCAATTCATAAAATCATAAAAGTCACATAACTTGTTCATACA
>NW_027494751.1:0-70190 GCF_021521415.1 Bidens hawaiensis
TTCCATATTGTTGTCCGCGATTAAACTAAGTAACTTGATATAATCATACCTTCCTCCTCTTTCTATAATATAATCTCTGATAGGACCACTTAGGTAGACATCAGGAGAACCCTTAAGCATACGCAACAATGAGGCCTCTGTCTTGGTGGCAAATAATGAAAAAATGGTGAGCATACACCGTGCACTGATATTATCACAGTCAATAAATCCAAGAGCATAAGCAACAGGGTCCCACATCCTCTGAATACTTGTACGCGTTCCCCCTTTAGACATAAACCATTCAGAGAAGCTAACCTGTTGAAAAAGCCACATTCAAAGGCAATGACTTTATTAACTTACATAAAAGAAAATAAAAAAAATATCAATCTTGGATCATGGTTCTTACGTTATCTAGGTTCCGTATTTGTGTCATAGCTCCATCTGGATCGACAAGTGCTCTCACAACTGGACTTAGAGCTAGGGCAACAGCATTTCTGGCTTTATCATATGTCTGCATATCATGATACGATTATTTAACAGATTAACAAATGGGTTGTTTTTTCATATTTTACTATCATTACAGAAAGACTGTAATTGCATAAATATGATGTTACCTTAAGCTGATTTGTAGTTAAAAACGCGTTAATCCCATGTAATGGTGCTCCAACAGGAAAGCGAAAATCAAGTTCTGCAATGTGTACATGAATTAAAAAATATGTTAAGTATTTTAACATCATAATTACTTTACACCAATGTGTAAGTTAATTAGTTAAAATACTTCCGAACTAAATATAAAAAATTACCGCCAAGTTCTCCTCCTTTGTTCACAAAAGTGTGAGTATGATCCTTGACAAGAAGGTTCTTTTCAGCACCAACCTAGGTTACAAATAAGCCACATGAAACTTATCAAAGATTCTTACAGATGGATAATTTCATCTCAATTGTGAGTTTGTGATAATTGTTTCAGAATTTGCAAAGGAATTTCACCTTTTTCAGAAGACGGAACAGATTATTGTAACAACCAAAGAAAACATGGAGTCCCATTTCAATGTGGTTTCCTTGTTTGTCGACAAATGAACCAACTTTTCCACCAATAAAGGTCCTTGACTCGTATATATCCACCTGCAGAATTAAAAAAGTTCAAGCATTGTGGTGAAAATTTGAAGTGAACTCGTGTGTGCAAACAAGGTAAAGCATAGTTAAACCATTTACTACTGTTCTTTTCAATCAAGTTGTTAAATACCTCATGCCCTTGATCTAATAGCTCCACTGCGGTTGACATGCCAGCAAGGCCAGCACCTATGATTGCCACCTTTAACTTGGGTCCCCGATAATGTTCAGGTTCTGGTGGAAATAATCCTTTTGGAGCTGACGATTTAACAACACAACAAGCAAATCTGGACTCAGAACCATGTCATGTTACTAAAAAGAAAGATAATAAAGCAATAAAGTTAACATCACAGCAACTTAGCACTGATTCATTAGGCACCACCACAATATTAATCCAGTAATTATAAGTATTATCACAATTCAAATATTATTGTCCATTAAGGCAATAATTCTATGCTTTCATCAAATTAAGTAGGAATAAGAATTATTAGGCCATGTTACTCAGGTAATGTCCCAAATTACAGTATCGGTACAAGATAGATGCGAAACCTAACTGACAAACCAGCAAATGAAAGAGCCATAAGTAACAAACTGATCACCACATAATCACATTAGTGCCAGCACGATGCGGCAGGGAACAACACTTAAAGGACGTTAACGAGCTGAGCTGAGCCAAGGTTAGCTTGAGCTCGACTCGAACTTCATACCAAGCTAGTTCGACTCAAAATCAAAGTTGAGCTGGAATCTTTAACTCGAGCTCGGCTCTATTAAAAACATGTTCCAAAAACATTGGAATCATAAACCTCTTGTGATAAACTACGTAATCTCGTCAAAAGTCTTAACAAATACCGCAAGTCGAAAAATCTGGTGAATCGGTGATACCTTAAACAACAAACTCCATTCTCATATATAAAATTCGTAAGTAATTATGAAATAAATCAACAAAACATAAACTATTTAATTATCAAATAGTAATCACTAATCAATAACCTAATACAATCAGCACAATTCCGTACCATTAGTTCTCATATCCGAAACATCACTGTCCAAATCTGATCGAATTACGGACTTATTAACCTTCAATCGAGTGAGCTGACGGCTACGGCTACGGCGACAGCGTATGAATGCAGTGGCGGTATGAAAGGAAGTACGAGTTCCGGCAGCAGAAGTGGCCGGAAAATAAAGAGAAGATGTAGATGACGATGATGTGGCCATGGTGTTGTAACTAACTAAGCATTCAATTGTGATGAGACAGAGTGTTATTAATATTAATATTATTGTTTAGAGAAGGAAGGAATCTGAAAACATGGAGATGCTAGTGGTGAAGGTTTTGTCACGGTATTGGAACTACCGCACCATTACATGGACAAGCAAACTCACAAACCCACCCTCTATCTCTTCGACTAATAACTAACTTTTTTATATTTTCTTTTTTTGATTTTTTTATATACCTATCATTATATGTAATAATTAAAATAACAAACAAGTGTTTCTTAAATATGAATATTTGATGACCCGGGTGTCCCGGGTTCGATTCCTGATTCCGACCGGATTTTTCCAGAGCATTAAAACATGCTGTGCCTCCGGGCGAGGTGAGCAAACTGGGTTTTACCGGGAACGCATGGATCCCAATCATGTCAACATAGCTGGCCTGATTGGGGTGGTGGGTACGACTTAGTCACGCAGTGCTAGCTTAACTATGAAAGTCACCATTCGAAAAAAAAATTCACGTGTTTGTAAAATAATATTATTTTGTATAAAAGAATCTGAGATTTATTTTTTTAGGAAAAAGTTAAAAGTACGAAAAAAAGACAAAAATCAAAAGTGTGAGAAAGATTTATGGCTAAAAACATTATTTAAAAAAAATCAAAAAAAAGTAAAAAAGTTATAATTAAAAATATAAATAAAAACTAAAATATTTCTCCCATCTTTCTCCTTTAAAAAAAACACAATGTCGAGTAAAAAAGACAAAATGACGAAAATACACAATAAACACAATCATAAATAAAAAAAATCATAATTGATCATAAATATTACACACTTTTGAGTGATATAACACAATATCAAGATAAAATGACACAATGTCAACGAAAAATAGACGCGAACACTGACGTAAATAAACAAAAAACACAATAATAAAAAAGACATTAATCTTTATTCCTCAGCCCTGTATCTTTTTTTAATGTGATAAATAATTTAGTTTTTTTTATATATTTTGACTTGAGTTATGATATTTTTATTAGTTTATTATTATTATTAGTAGATATTTTTAAACCAAAATCATTTTCATTTTTCTCATGTTGTCTCCCTTTATAGAATAACTTGATCATTAGGCTATGTGTAGTGGATGACTACAAAATGAGATGACTTGCGTTATGTGACGCCTGATCAGTAAATGATTGGTTTTTGTTATAATTGTGTAGTGGTGTTGTAGCTCATTATATATATCACACACAACATATTAAAATAATAATATATATATCACACACCACAAACAAGGATTTGTAGCCCACCCATCCCCCCCACCCCCACCCCCACCCACCACACACACACACACTTCTCCCCTTTTGCATCAAGGGGTGGTGTTATCGCCCCCAAAACCCACTCGTCGCCCAAATTTCTCACCTACTATGCATAGTCTTAGCTTTTAAGCTCTTACAGTTATGAAATTAGTTATTTTCACCAACTTTTAACTTATTAACTTTTTGAAAAAGAATAAGGTGTTTGAGATTCTTTTGATGTGGGAGGGAAAACTTAATAAGTTGTACTTTTGTAACTTATTAACTTATTGAAAAGTTATAAGAAAAGGAATCCTAAACATACTTATTAACTTATTAATGCCCGTTTTCAAGTTTTTATTTGAAAATACATTTTTACAAAATTTTATTAAGAGAAAATAACAAAAACAATCATTTTATAGATGTTTTATGCTTCTTTAATCGTTCATGTTATAAACAAATAACGTATTTTACGCTACCCCAATGCTGTGTATTTAGTTTTGCTCACACGCCACATTGTAAGCCGATTAAAGAATGGTAAGTGCATGTTCTACACAAACATTGCTCGTTTATCAATCGTCTCTTCATTAATGTGTGTAGAGAAACCAGGTGTGTACGCGTTATCATGCAAAATTAGAGTACTACCCTTTTTCGTGTTAGTTGGAGATGTGTTATGAGGCTCGTAACGTCTCAACAATGTAAGGGATTTACCATGACAAACAGCATAATATATATATATATATATATATATATATATATATATATATATATATATATATATATATATCTTCTAATAAAAGCATACAACTTTTGCCACTTGTCAATACCATAGCCTTCCTCACATTTTTTCAACCAATTTTCATATATGGTCCTTATCTTTTAAGTCATTTCAATATATGACATTAAAATTATAGGTTTATTCCAACAAAATCGTTACTATATATAATAAGTATTCTTCATATGAATTGACAAGAGACGATTAGTTATTAGTGTTTTTTATGGTTTATATTAAAAATAATAAACAATAAACATTCGATTCATAATATGTGGAATGAGAACAATCAATTTGGACTAAATCCTGATAACGTCAGCGGCTAAGGCTTAGCATTTAATACCTAAAAATACATATGATTTTAAAACTAAAAGTTTTCAGGTTAACCCGAAACCTAGAATTCGGACCCAAGAACCAACCCGAATTACTTATGTTCAGGTTCTGGTTAGTATCTTCTTGGGTTCGAGTTTCTCGGGTCGGGTTAATTTGGGTTCAGGTACTGGTTTTTTGAGTTGGATTTTATGTTACGGGTAAAAGTGACAACCCTACTTTCAACGATTATATATAAGAATCACTACATTCACTTTATGCAACTTTAAATCTTATAATATTCTTCTAACTCAGAATAATCACTATTATTTGAACATGGTTTTAATGTTAGTATGTATTTTTCATTTTCCTGACAATTACATTCATATGAAACAAACAAATTATTTTGTTATATTTAAATTTTTGGTTTTTATTTTGCTTAATTATACAATTTTTAATTGTAAAATATAAAGTTAATTAAAACATTTGTCATACACAGAATATTGATAACAACAAATTTATCATGATCAATCAATTTCAAATTGTAAAGATTCTAAGGATGATTATATCATCAAAGTTCAGGTATATAGTTTTTGAGATAATCATGTTTTTTTTATAAACATGAGCAGATATTATCAAATGACATGATATTTTATGTGTATGAATATTTTTTTATTAGTATCATAGATATATATTATCATTTATCTAGAGTTAGTATGTACTTGGAGAACCTTTTTTGATACACGGACAATTATATGACCATATCAAGAGTTATAAGCAGACCTATATGTTACTTTATTAATAGCTACAAGCAGACATAGACTAAATATTTTGATTTTTGATAAACAATGTATACCTGCTAATACAATCACAAATGTAGTGTAAAAGGAAGTTTTTACATATTTGTAACATATATGTGTAATCTTAGTTATGTAATTTATGTAATTTTAATTTAAATGTAATTGTATTAACAATATATAATCAATTTCTTGAATGTATTTCACTTAATGGTCAAAATTTAAAATTTTCAACAATTACCCGTGTAATACACGGGCCTCAAACTAGTGTGTGTATATATATATATATATTGGTGGGTGGGGTGGGGTGGGGTGGGATATGTTTGACCTAAACTACAGTTTATCTCCATGTTCTCAAGTTAGCAAAAAAGGCTATGCTTTCGATCTAACTAGCATACATTTCTAAACAATTTCTTTCTTAACATTATTGTGAACATATTGATGTTTTTGCATTCTCATCTTTTGGTAAGTTAATAACTTAATATCTTGACTTGTAAAAGTAGGTCGTTCCTTAATGATAAAGTTATCGGTCTTAAACTCTTCATATAACCTCGGGGAACAAAGTTGATCGATGTTTTTGGACACATGAGTTAGATTTTATCTCGTATATTTGTTAGTTTGTGTAGCGTTTTGATACATGATAGAACAAAATAACTTTTTTTTTTCATTTTTAGTTTTATCAAAACATTTACTTAAACGTATCTAATATTTCTTGTTTCCTATTTACGTGGTATGTATCAATGTACAACCCGAATTGCATTAGCGTGTGTATGTATATAATTCAAATATTATCGAGGGTTGAGGTTATCAAGTGCCAAAATACAAGTACGAATTTGGTGCGTGTAGTCGGTTTCATGGCCACTATTATTTTAATGGGTATAAATAGGACACATGACATGTTCACTTTCACATTTCCGAGCAATGTTAGAAAGACCGAAATAGATGCTGGACCTAAAATAGCTAAAATCATTTAACATGCCAATGTTTTTTGAATATACATTAATGTGTGTTAGGAGGTGTCACAGGTGTGAAGTGGCGGAGTGCACATTCAATTAAAACTGTGGCAACCCTTTGGTGACAACGTTGTTATACTTCGGAAGGTGCTATGGACTCACCTTGTTAATGTGAAAATTGCATAAATTTGATGATTAAGAAACGAACAAATGAGTTGCAAATATGAAGATCGTAATGGAATTGGTACCAGGTATCGAACACGAACTCGTTAATTTGGCTAACACCCAAACAAGAATATTATTATTGAGAAACTTCACAAAACTCAATTACCTAATTACAATCTCTAAACCCCAAAACACGGGTATTTATAATCTAACCTATCACGTTTAGACTACAACTAGGATTGCTAAATAATAGGACATAGTAATTATACTAACAACTAAATCTAAGCATATTTAATTGTTTATAATTATCCACTCCTTAAATCTTGTTACTTAACCTTACACGCCAAGTAACGCCTTGAACCGAAATTCCCAACAATCACCCCCGGAATTTCGAACTCGAAACCGACAAGTCTTCAACTCCAAGTAATTCTCGCATCTCCTTGAATTTGATTCTCCCAAGAGCCTTCGTCAAGATATTGGCACATTGCTTAACACCGCTAACATGCTCGACGCTTACTTATTCACGATCAACACATTCTCGAATGTAGTGAAACCGAGATTTAATGTGTTTGGTCCTTCCATGGAAAACCGGGTTCTTCACAAGTGCTATTGCTGATGTATTATCGATACGTAACACCATTGCTTGAATTTCCTTGTCGAATAACTCACTTATCAAGTCTCTTAGCGAAATCGCCTGACACGCGGCTGCGCTTGCCGCCATGTACTCTGCTTCACACGATGAGAGTGCAACTGTACATTGTTTCTGAGAACACCAAGTAATTGGTGAAGACCCAAGATAAAATACATGCCCCGTAGTGCTTCTGCCATCGTCTTGGTCAATGTTATGGCTACTATCACTATAACCAACTAACACGTTTTTCCCACGAGTGTAAGAAATACCAAAACCGAGAGTACCTTGAATATAACGAAGAATTTGCTTTATAAGAGTTGCATGAGATTGCTTCGGGCTTTGCATGTACCGGCTTACGATTCCTACCGAATACGCCAAGTCGGGACGAGTTTGTAAAAGGTACCGGAGACACCCGACAATCTTTCGATATCTCGTAGCATCAAAATCTTCTTCATCTTCAAATTTAGAAACTTTTATACTTGGATCCAATCTCACTTTTAATATGCTCCGAGTCATATCCAATATCGTGCGGTTCCGTATTTCGATAACTCCGTTTTGTTGAGGTGTATATGGAGCGGTTAAATGTCGAATAAACTCCTCGTTTTTAGAGAATCGATTGAAATCACGAGAAGTAAATTCTCCCCCTCGATCGGTTCGAAACGTCTTGATTTTCTCACTATTTTCCGTTTCCACCATGACTTTAAATCGCTTGAAGGTGTCGAACGCTTCATTTTTTTCCTTCAACAGAAAAGTCCACATGAAACGAGAAAAATCATCTATCAAGACGAACACGTACCTATTTCCGGCTATGGTACTAGGAGTAATGGGCCTGCATAAATCACCATGGATTAGTTCCAAGGCTCGGGTTGCTCTAAAAGTCGCCGTCTTCGGAAACGGTTTCCTCGTTTGCTTCCCGACTAAGCACGAGTCACAAATTTGATTTTCTTGATCAACTTTTGGTATTCCAACGACCATATTATTTTTCACCATTTGTTTCATAGACTCGAAATTTAGGTGTCCTAGTCTCGCGTGCCAAAGCCAATTCTCGTTATCAATCCGGGCTTGTAAACACACGGGTTTCCCTGTCTTTAATTTAATCGTATACAGACGATTCTTGGATCGAGTAACCCGCATCAGCAATTTTCCTTGATCATCATACATCAACAAGTAATCGTCTTTCATACGAATATCACAACCACTTTCCGTTGCCTGCCCAAGACTAATAATATTACTTTGTAAACTAGGAATATAATAAATGTCGGTCAATAGTTGTTGCTCCGCTGTTTTACCGACTAGCAATATCGACCATTTCCCGCAAATATCAACATAAGACCCATCTCCGAATTTAACTTTGCCACCAACACGCTTATTTAACTCAGAGAAAAAAGATAAATTACCCGTCATATGGTTGCTCGCACCGTTATCCAAATACCACAAGTCTTGTTCGTTCGAACCACCCTCGTAATCTTTTGGTATAACCTTCTGTTCATTCAATTACACTTTTTCTTGAACGCACTGCACCATATAGAGGGACAGGTCTTTTTATTTTGCTTCGGCCAAATGTGCTTGCCTCTCTTTCCTTCGTACCGGACACCACGAAACGAAGTGACCAAATTCATCACAACGAAAGCATTGAACTTCCGAGTAATCCTTTTTACCCTTTAGTTTATCCCCTTCGTTGGACCCTCCTTGTGAACCACGGTTCTGACTTCCACGTCCATTACCACGTCCTCGGTTTGAACCTTTCCCGCGCCCCCTACTCGATTCGCGAGAAAACTGCTTCGAACTCGAAGAGGATTCAGAATTATTAAACAAAAGTTTACCTTATTCAGAACGCAACACGTGCCCTTTTATACGCTCCACATAAGCCTTCAACCTCCCGACAACATCCTCAAAACTGACTGTTTTAAGGTCTAACATTTGCTCGAGGGATGCTACAACTTGGATAAACCGGATCGGCAGGCTTGTGAAGAATTTATGGACTAGCTTCCTTTCTTCATACGGTTGTCCAAGTGTGGCTGCTTTAGAAGAGATCACGATCATTCTCGAGGCATACTCGTCAATGGTTTCGGTTTCGTTCATCATCAAACCGTCAAATTCACGTATTAACGTGTGAAGTCTAGCATCCTTCACACGTTTTGCGCCCATATTTCTTGACTTTATGGAATCCCACATCTCTTTTGCCAATTTAAAATTACCGATTTGAAGTATCTGTTCCTCGGGAATCGACTGAAACAGAAGCGCCTTCGCAATGCTATTTTGCTTCGCGTCATTAGAGCACGGGTCAATCACATCCAAAACTCCATGAATCCCAAAAATAACTTCCATATGCATACTCCAAATCGTGTAGTTTGTTTTCGTCAAACGTGGACACTGAAACGACCCGGAGATCGTCTCCTTTTTTGCTTGGTTCGCGTCACCCATCTTGGTTCTATGACTATAAGTTTTTTTTTGAAAAATATCGTGACCTCAATTCATTGGTTCCAACACGTGATTTGATTTATCTACACAACCAAATCACCTTAATAAAATATTGAATAAGTCTTTATCCAATTCTTTTTATCACCACAACCTTTCACCAATTTAAACACAATTGACAAATAATAATTCTGTCAAAGTGTCAATTGTTTTAATAGTAGCACCAAGATCCAATGTACCAACCTTGGTCAAACCAAACTAATACAACCACGTGAAAAATTGAATGATACCACCTCGATAACCACACTTCTTTACAAAACAGGTTATAATTGAAGAAGTGATTGCAAGAAACAATTGCAGGTTACGCACTTGAGTAAATCCCAAAATCCACCACTACAGGTCGCCGATATTAATGTAATTTTAATCGCCGAACACCGTGAATATTCAGCTTTGCCGCACACCGTTAATTCAGAATCCAATTGTTTTCTGCTGCTCACCGATCGGAATTCCCTCACGTCACGGGTCGGTTCCGATTGCAGGTCTTGTGATGTCACACCCCGACCAAAGGCGACAGAACATGCCGGGGTGCAACCGATTGCCCAAATACACAAGACACTATTTAAAGTGACAATATTTAATCAGCTCATTTATTTCATAAATCAATAATCAACACATCTCGTTCACACAAACAATTTGAATACAAGTAACAATTATATTGTTAGTTTTACTAATATCCTAATGGTCTTGGTAACGTTTTCATCAAGTCCTCGAGTCAACCAAAGTCAAACCTGTAACATTTCATAAAATAAAGTTTGTCAACACAAAGGTTGGTTGGTGAGCAATTCATAAGTTTGAGCATATAAGTATATAGTAATAAAAAGCCACAAAACTAGTATACAAAACAATAAATAATAACAATTTAGATATGCAAAAGATAAATAGTTCGGACCCTTTCTAAATGGTAACAACCAAGTATACTCGGATCATAGTGTCCATGAGGCTACCCGCCTCATGCTAAATAGTTATCGTTAATAAGAATACATTAACGACACCCTCCATAAGAGAATACCAAATGGATTCGGGATTTCGATTCGGATCGCGATACCGTCTATAAGGGGATACCAAATAGATCGGATTTTGTGAGGCCAACCTGCCTTAGCATTCAAAGTTTAGCATTCAAGTGTGGCTACCCGCCAAAGCAATAAACATTTAAGCATGTAAGCATATAACACCAAATCGAGCATTTATTTAAGTAAAGTATACAATCACGTTTGTGGGTTTAAAGATTCAAGTAAATAAAGCATTTAGTTTGATAAGTATGAAATGTCACCCAAAAACGAAAGATGGAAAAAGGGGTATGAAAGTACTCACCTCGATTGACGAATCGGAAATAATAAATGATCGACATATAAAAAGCTGGTGAACGAAACGAACGAATCCGACTTGAAAGCTAATTGAAACGAATAAATAAAATATTAATGAACTTGAACTTTAGTTGAAACTACATTTGAAACATTGGACAAGAATGTTCGGTTGTTAATCGGATTATCGGTTAATTTGTTAATGATTAAGGACTCGTACTTAATTGGTAATTAAAATAAAAATAATATTATTTTATTGGGGCTTTTAAATAACTAAACCAATATTAAATAGAAATGAGACGGGTTTTAAATCAAGAGTTCGGTTTTCATAAAATGAATTGATAATAAAGTTTATAATAATATTATTAATGATAAATGATAGTAATGACAATAATAATTCTAAAAAGATAGGTTATATATATATATATATATATATATGTATATAGATATAAGATAAAGATGATGATAATAATAACAATAATTATTAATAATAATACTAATATAGTATAATATTAATAATAGTAGTTAAAGAATAAAGATATTAGGAGTTAAGTGCCGTTTTAGTACCTGTGGTTGTCTAATTACGCAACTTTAATACCTATTCTTTATTTTGTGCAAATGGCTACCTCAGTTTCAAAAATCTTGCATTTTTAGTACCTTTGTGCAAATGTCGGATTGGGTGAGAGAGAGGTGGAGGAGGAAGACCACTGATAACGCCGTGAAGTGGGGGGGTGTGCGTTCACGATGCTGCGTGTGGATTCCGGGCGCCGGAAAAGTTTTAGTGTGTGTGTTGACATGGTGGTGGAGGTGGTATGACGGTGGTGAGAAGAAAATAGTGAAATTACCAAAGTGCCCCTGATTTAACGAACAAAATAAATGGTGTTACAAAAAAAGTACTAAAAATGCTAGATTTTTGAAACTGAGGTAGCCATTCGCACAAAATAAAGAATATGTACTAAAGTTGCGTAACTGGATAAACCACAGGTACTAAAATGGCACTTAACTCAAGATATTAGTATTAATTAAAATGTTGTTGGTAAAAATGATAATAATAATAAATAATATTGATAGTAAATAATGATACCATACACGATGTTGGTTCGATTTCTAAACGAGTTCACAAAATAAATATAATAGTATTATTGTTAATAATTAATAACAACAATATGACTTTTAATGGATAATAATATGATCTTTAATATTTATAATAATAACAACTTTTATATTTATAATAATAATGATAATAATAATAATAATAATTTTTTACGTAGTGATATTAATATTAGTAGTAACAATAAATTTGTTAAGTATAAGAATAATATCGAAACCGATCTAGGAAGAGACTCGAACCCGAGACCTTTAGTTTAATGACTAACGTACCAACCCAACCGAACCAAGATAACGATTTGTAAATAAAACTCGTAATTAAACCCAAAGTTGTTAGTTTACCTATTAGTTGTTCACGAGGTCGTTGGAGATGAAGGCACGGAGGGTTGCCGGAGCCAAATTCCGGCCCGCCGGAAAAACGTATGAGAGAGAGAGAGAGTTAGAGAGAGAGAGAACGGCGGTAAGAGAGAGAGAGAGAGAGTGCGTCAGAGAGGGAGAGCGAGTGTCGCGAGAGGGAGAGAGAGCCGGAGTAGATTACGTCGGTACACCGGTGGCCGGTTTTCCGGTCACCGGAAAAACGAGGGAGGAGAGTTTTGGGGCCGACGAAAAACGCGGGGGAGTGAAAGAGAGGTGGTGGTGTTGTGAGAAAAAGAGGGGAGGTGAGGTGATGGGTGCGTCGCCGATGTCACGGAGCCGATTCCGGTCGCCGGAAAACGGCGTCGGAACAAACAAGGAGAAAGAGAGCGGCTGGATGTTAAAGATGTTAGGTTTAGGTTTTTTTTTGGTTTAAATATATTATACATATTTACATAAAATGCCCTCCAAGTTCTACATATTTTATGAAAAGGTTTTAAAGTTAAGACATGATAATATAGATTCGAAAATGACAAGTATTACCCCTTATGTTTTTTTCTTAACGACACTATAACATGACAAACATCGATTTATTGGTGATCGAGATTATATAATAATATTATGTAATAATAAGGAAAGGTTCTAAAATGTTGAGTCGGTTTTACAAACTAAAAGTTTACTAAACAATAGCACTCGAGACTCAAATTTGACGAATGTCACATGTGACACGGGTCTTGAACGAAACGCCAAACGAACACTGATTGCAAGAATCTTCGCCGGAATTCTTCACGTCACAGGTTTTCCGATGAACGCAGACGATGACTTGAAGGCCAGTGGGAGTTCCCTCACGTCACAGGATACTCCGATGTAACACCCCCGTAACCGCAGCGGAAACGTACACGGGATGCAACAGACACATCTGATATCAACAGCATTGCTTATAAAGAAAATACCACTACATTACTTTATAACATATTACATTGTTGCGAGTTTCATTACTGTCTAGGTGTTACACACATATTTTACCGATAAGACATTAATAAATTCATTACAAAAACAAAGAGCAGCAAGCTTCCAACAGGTAGCACAGATAGTTACAGCACACATCAATCCAACTTGGGCATTACCTAGAAAACATGTAAAGAAAACGGGTCAACTACGAATAGTTGGTGAGTTTCACTAATTTAAATAAACACTGACAAATCATTTTAATAATCATTTATTACAATATAATCATCGCTGGGAACTATGTTACCCCAGAACATTTCCAATAACTTTCTGGGAACTATGTTACCCCAGAACAATAATAACCCCTGGGAACTATGTTACCCCAGAACAATAACAACCCCTGGGAACTATGTTACCCCAGAATAATAGATAACCCCTGGGAACTATGTTACCCCAGAACAACAATAACCCCTGGGAACTATGTTACCCCAGAACAATAACAACCCCTGGGAACTATGTTACCCCAGAATAATAATAACCCCTGGGAACTATGTTACCCCAGAACAATAACAACCCCTGGGAACTATGTTACCCCCAGAATAATAATAACCCCTGGGAACTATGTTACCCCAGAACAACAATAACCCCTGGGAACTATGTTACCCCAGAACAATAACACATTATAAACATTTTATATATTCTATGCATCAGTCCATATATATATAAATGTACAAGTATTTCCATACGATCGGTATGTACTTAAATACTTTAAATAAGACATGTTTTCCGCCCGGGAAAATATAATTAAAACAATTCATTAAAAGGGGCTCGTGAAAACTCACCTTTTTGTGAGTCGGTGAGTAATATAAGGAACAGCTACGTGCCTGGATCTGTAATATAATATCTAGTCGTTACTATATAATTCCCATAACTTAAATACATATCAATCGGATACATCTGGGAACATTGTTAACCCAGTACTGTACTCGATTCGGGGACAATGTTAACCCCGTGACACTTCTAAGGACTCAGATTGACATTGCTTAGAGTTTGACAGTCAATTTAGTTAAGGTGATGAAATTATAGCTCGGTTTGCCACCCCGTTTGGCCGTGGGGCCCGTTTCCGGTATTTCGGTGCCGGAAACGGTATAATCGGGTAAAATTACCCAAATCATCCGGATTATTTTCGGATGATTTATTTTTACTTAATTTACTTAGATTTATGAAATAGTCTATTTTTAGAGTTTTCATGTACCAGTCAGCTCGCTTATGCGAACTTTGCCGGTTTACCACGTTTTAAGCTTTAAAAACTTGTTTTTATGTTCTTTTTAGCACAAATAATTACCCGATTAGTCTCGGGTCTTGAAATTTTGCACAAAACTTAATTTGACAGAAAGGAATTTTGTAAAAATTTTCCAGATTTATTTTCTTATATTTATATTTATTTATCTATTTTTAAATCTTATTAAAATACTAAATATATCAAAAATACCAAAACACTTTAGAAAAATCCCAAGTTTTTCTGGGATGATCTTTATCATCCTCATAACTTTCTGGAATTTTCCCAGATTTATTTTCCTACATTTACATTTATTTATCTATTTTTAAATCTTGTTAAAACACTAAATATATCAAAAATGCCAAAACACTTTAGAAAAATCCCAAATTTTTTTGGGATGATCTTTATCATCCTCATAACTTTCTGGAATTTTTCCAGAATTTAAAACTTATTTTTCAAGCCATTTTCACCCAAAACCGAGCTAGAAAGCCCTAGAACTCGTTTCACCGAAAAGCCTACTTAGACTTTTCCAACTGAGCTCAAATTTTGTGGGTGACTTTTATATGTTATAAAAAGCTTATCTTAAATTTTCCGGAATTTTTCATCATGTTTTGCTATTTTTCACTATTTTTGGCCAAAACCGGGCATTAAATTCACCAAATATTCATCTTTTATCCAAAAATTACCAAAAATTCACAGATCTCATATTTTCATGTGTAGATCATCTCTGTGAAATTTCGTGACCCGACTCTAAGCACACGTAAATCTGTCCATTTTTTCATAACACACGAAAACCGAACTATTTTGTGTTTTCTAGCTTTAGATCGCAAGGATCTCGGTTTCTAGCCTTTGCTAGCCGCTAGATACAACACTTACAAGCACAATATCACTATACCAAGCAAGTTACACCAATAATCAAACCATTTCTTTCAAAGTGTCGGTTTTTAAGTAAAAACAAAGGTTTTAACCGTAGAAATCCATTCCCGACTCTTTTTACTCATTTCTTGGACCATGATCCCTTGTATAGCATGTATACACCTCTTGATCATGCAAGAGTCGGTTTCATCTCGGGTTTTCACCCATCTTTCACTTGGAAACTCATTTTAACAAGATTTTAACCGTAAAAATTCGTTATAAACTCTTTTAACTCATCACTTGGATCAAGATCCTTTGTATAACTTGTATACATCACTTGATCATGCGAGAATCGGTTTCAACTCGGGTTTTCACCCATTTTTACATTTGAAACCTCCTTTTCTCAAGATCATGAAGTTAGAAAGCAAAATTCAAGCTTAAAAACATATGTTATACCTTCAAATCTTGGTTAGAACTTGAGTTTTTGGATGAACTTAGAAGGGTTTAGATAGTTGAGAGAGTTTTGATGTGTAAAAAAAAGAAAAATGAATTGATTATGATTGTAAAGGGACCGATCGGTCCACCATAAGGGTGGGGGGTGGGTCCCACAAATCCATTCTAAGCCACATATTCGGATTACGCAATCCGGATAATGTTGTGGATAATCTGGTTCAGTTCGTTTCTCGTTTAAACTCGTAATTCGGCTTAAAACGGGCCTAAAATGGTTGTTTTTCGGGTTAACATAAAATTTATATAAAACTGATTTAAAAACTTTAAAAACTTAACCCATGACATTAAAACATCATGTTATTAATAATTACGCATCTTTTTCGGTTTGATTGATCGTCTCTTGCTTGGTTTGGTGTTAAAGGTTTCGTTTATCGTACCGACGTACTAATAAATCGAAATCCTTTTTCTGTGCTATAATTCACTTATCCCGAAGCATTAATACCTCGTAAATATCACTAAACATTATATACTTCGTCTATAATGTAATTCCCGATTCGTTCGGGTTTCAATAATCGTTCATTGGTTAATTGTAATTCCAATATGATTCACTATATAATTGAGTATGATTCATACTGTGAACCATATATATTCGTATAAACGTGCTATAAACTCATATAATCAATATTAAATAACACGTAAATAGTATATTCCGGCTAGGGTATACCTGGAGTTGCCGGAATCGTTACATAAACCCCTAGACTTTTCCATTTTTATCAATCTCTACACCAAAGCCTACACCATCAAAAACACATACAAACACCATCCTTATATACCGAGCCAAGACTCGAAGGTGAAAACCTGAGCTTGTTGGTGCTAGAACGTGGTGACGAACCAAACCAACATCAATACTAGATCGTGTTTGTAGACCGACTCGTTTAAGTTACATTTATAACGTATAATTGCTCATCTAAGTTCGTATTCTTTTAGATAATCCTAGATCTGAGTATAATTAGCAAAACCGAATCCAACGAAACAAACTTACTAAAAATTGATTAACATTTGATGGGTTAATTCGTGTATGAAGAAACCGTATGTATATATGTAGCCGTAGCACCCTTTAAAAACGTAATATTTGGAAGGTTTGATGATTAGGGGTTTGTAGGCACCTTGATTCCGAGCTCATTGATACCTAAATCATGATGTTTCGTTAAGGATCGAAGGTTTAATTGCAGATCTAGTATATGTTGACCAGTTCGTGTTCTTGACGATTTTCACTTTGACCCTGAGTCAAAGTCTAGATAAGCACTATTGACATTTCATTATGGTTGATCATTCGTTACGCCGGTCATAACGAATGGGACTCATTCGTTGTGATCTGATAACGAATGAACCTTTAAATTCATTATCAATCCATTCGTTATATTAAGATAATGAACTAGGTCCGTCAAGATAACGAATTAGGCTAACGAACTAGGCTAACGAACTAGGATAATGAACTAGATCATGCAAAGATAACGAATTTGGTGATTCGTTACTCACCAATTTGTTGTGGTAAGATAACGAATTAAGCTAACAAAGCAGGACCATGTAAGTTAACGGATCAGGCTTATTTCGTTATAGCGAATGAGTGGGCGATGTAGATAATAATTTAAAAATCCTAATGGAAAATGTGTTAAGACAGCTTAATGAAAATGCGTTATAGCGAATGAGTGGGCAATGCAGCTTAACCCCAGCCAGGGGCTCTGCCCCTTGGACCCTGCTAGGGGCTGCCGCCCCTAGAACCCCTGCTGCCAGGAGGCGCTGCCACTCGGACCCCCCTTTCGTTGAGGGTTATAATTAAACTAGAAACACTATATGGGTAGGATAGATAATTGATACGTGTAATTGTTATACAGTTAGTCGCGCACAAACTAAATAAAGGAATAACCATAGACGGTGAACGTTGTCGCATTCAGGTAAGCGTCTAGCCCCACTTCCTTGTTATGTTTTCGGGGTTGTGTGCATACTGAATGTGAACATTAATACACTTACCTTAAATGGTAAGTGTATGCCATGATGATCGATGTGATTGTATGTATGAATGTTATGAATGAATGCTTGTCGGTGCGTGAACTATCTTTGGATATTGCACGTATTGGCAGGGAAAGTAATATCTAGATTGTCTAGTATGAAAATGTATGTATGAAAGTATGTAATGAAATGAGTATGTACGAAAGGAAGATTATATAAAGAAAGGTACGTATAGTCATATGACAGACATAAGGTATTGTTAGAAAGGAAACCGACCCTAATAATATCGGCGAATGTAGGGAACCGACCCTAATAATATCGGCGAATGTAGGGAACCGACCTAACAATATAGGCGAATGTAGGGAACCGACCCTAATAATATCGGCGAGTGTAGGGAACCGACCCTAATAATATAGGCGAATGTAGGGAACCGACCCTAATAATATCGGCTAATGTAGGGGACCGACCCTAATAATATCGGCGAAGGGATAGGGCGTAATGCCCTTTAAAACATATATGTATGAATGAAAGTATGTGTGTAAGTAAGAAAGAAAGAATGGAAGTACGTATGTATGTTAGTATCTAAGTAAATATGAAAGTATGTACCTTCGGGTGCAAATGTAAGCATGTGAATGTATTGTATGTCGTCTAATTAACTAGAACTTACTTAGCGTAGCTGACTTTATGTATGCACGCAGGTTAACAGACTGAGACAGCTGGTTTAAGTGGGACACATGGAAGGATTGAAGAGGCTGGCATCCAAATATTTGTGATGTTTTTAATGAAATAATCTATGTTATGTTTTAAAAGACAAGTTATGGATGATTATAATGAATGGTTAACCTTTTAATATTATTCTGCGAAAGTTTTAATTAACTCTGATAATTAAAACTATGTTTATGAGTAAATCCAACGTCCAAGTAAGGCACCGAGATCGGGGCCTTACAAGTTGGTATCAGAGCAAAGTTCGAGAGAATTAAGCATCCTACATGCTTAGACTCGAACAGAGAATGAGATTTAAGTAAGAAAAAAAAGAAGATGTCAGTTCAAGAAAGCATGTGTCACTCAAGCAAGCTATGTAAATGTATAGTATGTGATTAATTTCACATGTAAAGTAGAATGTATGAATGCTAGCTTAATTGCTAGGGATAGGAGTATATGATGATATGAATTGTTTGATTGTCTAACTGTTAGAAGTAGAACTAGCACAAGGGGACTCACAAGGGGAAGTGTATAGGACACGGAGAGTAATGTGATCAGCTAATCACAGCTGGCCACTATTATTACCTGTTAGCCTTACTATCCTTGTACTAAATGGTTCCTTAAGTGATGATGTTTGTGTTTCCTTATAGAATACGAATGGCTGGAGCAAGGAAGACCGATGAGCGAGGAGGTCGTACGGGACGACGTGGTAGACCACGCATTGTCCAAGAACCGTCTGTAGAATCAGCTACTAACACCGGGGAAGAAGGAAGTGCAGCTGATCGAAACCCGAGCAACAATGAAGGATGTCAACTTGACCCTGCTGTTCAAGTTGCCACTGCTCAAGCGGGTAGCAGCTGTTGTGAAGAACTTGAATCCTGAAAAGTCTGCTGGAAGTCATGTAAGAACTGTTGCGAAGTCTGGGGAGAAGAGTAACAAAGATGATGAAGGAGAGAAGGGTGACTCGAGCAAAGTTCGATCGGTGAAGTTTGATGACAGGAAGAGAGGCCTAAGTGGGTGTAACTACAAGTTGTTCAAGGGTTGTAAACCGCCGAAGCTAACTAGTTTGGGATACGCAATCGCTATTCTTCAATGGATAACCACAGGGACAACGTTATCCGAATTAGCGAGTGCCGTCCCGACCAAGTGGTAGGTTATGCCAATCAATCGTTTGGGGATGAATCTATGTAGCGGTGGGAAAATGTGGAGCAGAGGAAGAGTCGGGAAGAAAATAAGTCCTTGAAATAGGGTTACCTGAAGGAGATGGTTATGAAACATTTTTGTGCTGATGCTGAGGTGGAGAGGGCTGATATGAAGTTTCTAAACTTGAAGGCGGGTAAGATGACACACCGCGAGTACACTACTGAATTCAACCGCATGTCTAGGTTGGTGCCTAACATGGTGAATTTTTTTCTCGTGCACTACCCCTTACAACGGGTTTCGAAGACAAAAATCCTTTATTGGCCCATAAATTGACCACCCAATGAATTCAATTTGATTATTCCTTCTTATTATTAAGCATCCTGAAGCCAAAAGAATCAAATTCTACCTCAAAGGACTTCCATAGAACGTCCGCACCTTAGTCAGGGCAAGTAAACCAGGTACCTTAGACTCTGCTTTTGAACTTGAAGAGATGGTTTATGATGAACTGGTTGTGGGTGATGTGGTGTTAGAAGAAAAGAAAGAGAAGAAATGGGTTGTTCCTGCCAAGCGAGCCAGTACTCAAAGATGGAACCCTAGAGATAAGTGACAGAAAGTGTGGGAGAAGATGTCATGTAGGACGTGCGGGAAGATGCACGCTGGAGAGTGCAAGTGGGGCACTGGGTCTGATATGTGCCATAAGTGTGGGAAGTCCCATGGTGGGGAATGCAGATCAGGGTCAAATGCTTGTTACAAATGTGTTAATATGGGGCACTTCGCTCAGGATTGCCATGCAAAGCCCACGTGTTATAAGTACGGACAGACAGGTTACTTGGCGAGGACTTGTTCGAGTGGTGAAGTTGGAGGAAGTGTAATAAAAAAAGCTGAACAAGGGAGGCCAAGGACTAGGGCTTATATGTTGACTCAAGAACAGGCCAGACAAATTCCTGATGTCGTGACAGGTAGGTTTCTAGTGAACGGCATTTCTGCTTCAGTATTGTTTGATTCGGGTGCGAGTAGAAGCTTTGTAGCTACGACATTTAGTAAGTTAGCAAAAATGAAATGTTGTCGTGTGCCTGAAACTATTAAAGTAGAAACCGCGAGTGAGACCTCAGTAAAAATATTGAGAATGGTTAAGGATTGTAAGACAGAATTAGAGGGACATGAGTTCCCTGTAACCTTGTATGTTATGACCTTAGGAGGGTTCGATGTGGTTTTGGGAATGGCTTGGCTATCCGAGTTTGAGGCCCAAATAGTGTGTAAGAGTAGGTTAATATGGTTAAAATCTTTGGATGGTAGTATGGTGGTTTATGGTGATAAGGAATGTTTAAGACTTAATGTCATTTCGATGATAAAAGCCAATGGTTTGTTAAGGTGAGGGTGTGGTGCCTACCTGGCGTATGTTGTCAACACTACGGCCTAGACAAAAGAAATGAAAGATGTTCCTATCGTGCGTGACTACCCAGAAGTATTCCCTGAGGATCTTCCAAGGTTGCCACCGGAGCGAGAGATTGAATTCTAGATAGATTTAGTACCATGAGCCCAGCCCATCGCGAAAGCACCGTACCAACTAGCGTCGTCCGAGATGAAAGAATTGATGTCCCAACTTCAAGAACTCCTCGACAAAGGTTTCATAAGACCAAGTGTTTCCCCGTGAGGCGCACCGGTGTTGTTCCTGAAAAAGAAGGATGGAAGTATGAGAATGTTCATAGATTATCGCGAGTTGATTAAACTTACAGTGAAGAATAGATATCTGATGCCACAGATTAATGATTTGTTTGACCAACTACAAGGTTCGATTTGGTTCTCCCGAATAGATATCAGATCAGGCTATCATCAGCTAATGGTGAAAGAGGCAGACATCCCTAAAACAGCGTTCCAGACGCGGTACGGATACTACGAGTTCCTCGTGATGTCATTCGGTCTAACGAAAGCTCCAGCAGCGTTTATGGACATGATGAATAGGGTGTGTTGGCCGATGTTGGATAAGTCAGTCATCGGTTTCATTGACAATATATTGATTTATTCAAAGAGCGAGTCTGATTATACTGAGTATCTGAAGGAAGTGTTGGAGGTTTTAAATGAAGAGAAGTTGTATGCTAAGTTTTCAAAATGCGCTTTCTGGTTACGAAAAGTGTAGTTTCTAGGTCACGTGATTAATCTTGAAGGGATTACCGCGGACCCAGCTAAGGCGATAACAAACTGGAAGACTCCGCAAAACCCGACTGATATATGAAGCTTCTTAGGGTTGGCTGGATATTACAAGAGATTCATTGAAGGCTTATCCAAGATAGCTGCACCGTTGAACGGTATGACCCGAAATTTTGTAGTAAGACTCCACAAAACCCGACTGATATATGAAGCTTCTTAGGGTTGGCTGGATATTACAAGAGATTCATTGAAGGCTTATCCAAGATAGCTGCACCGTTGAACGGTATGACCCGAAATTTTGTAGTATTCAGTTGGGGTATGTTTCAAAAGGAAGCTTTTGAGGAATTAAAGAAGATACTTACACAAGCTCCAATCCTTGCTTTACCCAATGGTGACGAGGATTTGGTTGTTTGCACTGATGCTTCGCATCGTGGATTAGGTTGCGTTTTGATGCAACGAGGTAAGGTTATAGCTTATGCGTCCAGACAGTTGAAAGTTCACGAAAGTACTTATCGGACGCATGACTTAGAGCTAGCATCAGTAGTGCATGCTCTTAAGATATGAAGACATTATTTGTATGGTACAAAGTGTACTATTTACACCGATCATAGGAGCTTGAAGTATTTCTTTGAACTAAAGGAGCTGAATATGAGACAGAGAAGATGGTTGGAGTTGATAAAGGACTATGACTGCGATATCAAGTACTACCCTGGTAAGGCTAATGTGGTCGCCGACGCGCTAAGCCGTAAGAATGAAGAAGTCATTGCAACAGTGAAGTCTTATAAGTTGCTTATAAACTCAGATCTCTTCGGAGAAATCATTGATATTCAGTCTGAGGTGCTTGCAGATGTAGGATTGACGAAGAAGGAAAGAATTTTCGGACAACAAGAGGAGCTGATGGAAAACACTCATGGTGTTAAGATTAGGGTTGACCGTATGTGGATTCCACGCCATGGAAAACTAAGAGGTCGAATCCTTGATGAGGATCACAAGTCAAGATACTCAATTCATATGGGATCCAACAAGATGTATCAAGACCTGAAGAGAGATTATTGGTGGCTAAGGATGAAGAATGACGTAGTAGACTATGTTAATAAATGTTTAACTTGTTTACAAGTTAAAGCCGAACACCAGAAGCTTTATAGGAAGATGCAGCCTTTGGAGATACCAGAACGGAAATGAGAACACATCACCAATGATTACATAACTAAGCTACCTCGTACAGCTAAACATCATGATACCATTTGGGTGATTGTGGACCATTTAACGAAAAGTGCTCACTTTTTGCCTATACGAGAGGCCATCTCGTCAGAAACGTTAGCGAATGTGTTCATAAAAGAGGTTGTGGCTAAGCATGGAGTGTCGTTATCAATCGTGTCTGATAGAGATAGTCGCTTTACATCAATATTCTGGAAGAAATTTTATGAAGCTATGGGGACAAAACTAAACATTACTACGGCGTACCATCCTCAAACAGATGGGCAGTCTGAAAGGACTATCCAAACCCTTGAGGATATGCTACGTGCTTGTGTGTTAGACTTTGGAGGAAGTTGGGATGATCATCTACATTTGGCATAATTCTCTTTTGACAACTGCTACCATTCAAGTATTGGTATGTCACCGTTTGAGATGCTTTACGGTAGACGATGTAGAACCCCGGTATGTTGGGGAGAGATTGTTCAGAAAGAGATGGGAAGCTTTGAAGTTGTGCAAGAAACTTCTTCAAAGTTTGATCAGATCAAGGCAAGAATGAAAGCTGCTCAAGACAGACAGAAGTCATATGCTGATAAGCGGTGACGACCGGTTGAGCTTAACTTTGGTGACAATGTGATGCTCAAGGTCTCGCCTTGGAAAGGAATTATCCGTTTTAGAAGGAGAGGGAAGTTGAGTCCGAGGTACATTGGACCATTTAAGATTATGGAACGTGTGGGTGAAGTGGCTTACAAACTAGATTTACCAGAGGATTTGGAAGGAATACATTCAACCTTCCATGTTTCTCATCTGAGAAAATGTCTAGCTGATGACACGTCTCATGTGCCATTGATGGATATTGTGGTTGATGAACATTTGAACTACATTGAACAACCGATATAGATCGTTGACCGCAAGGAAAAGCAACTTCGTAACAAGGTTATACCCTTGTTAGATGTGATATGGAAGCATCACAAGGGATCGGACGCCACTTGGGAAGTTAAAGAAGAGATGCGCAATTTTTACCCAGATTTCTTTATGCAATAGTTAGGTTTCGAGGACGAACCGCTTTAAGGAGGGAAGACTTGTAACATCCTACTTTCAATTATAATGATAAATGAAATTTCGTTTATTCAATAATGTTTCATGTATCAGTTTAGATAATAAACCATAGAAGGTGAGCTTGGACATTTAGAAGATGGAATAAGAGATGGAATGGGCCTTAGGTCCATGGGCTTAATAGAGTATAAATACCCCTTAAACGCTAAACCTTTCCATTTTTATCCATCTCTACACCATAGCCTACACCATCAAAAATAAACACAAACACCATCCTATATCCCGAGCCAAGATCCGAAGGTGAAAACCAGAGCTTGTTGGTTCTAGAACGTGGTGACGAACCAAACCAACATCAATACTAGATCGTGTTCGTAAACAAACTCGTTTAAGGTACGTTTATAAAGGAAACTTGCTCATCTAGGTTCAGATTCGTTTAGATTATCCTAGATATGAGTATAAGTGGTAAAAAATTATCCAACGAAACAAAACTTACTAAAAATTGATTAACGTTTGATGGGTTAATTCGTGTATGAAGAAACCGTATGTATATATGTAGCCGTCGCACCCTTTGAAACATAATATTTGGAAGGTTTGATGATTAGGATTTGTAGGTGCCTTGATTCCGAGCTCATTGATACCTAAATCATTGTTTCATTAAGGATCGAAGGTTTAATTGCAGATCTGGTATATGTTGACCAGTTCGTGTTCTTGACGATTTTTACTTTGACCCTAAGTCAAAGTCTGGATAAGAACTATTGACAGTTCGTTGCGGTTTATCATTCCTTGCACGATCATAACGAATGTGACTCATTCGTGTGATTTGATAACGGATGAACCTACAAATTTGTTATATATCCATTCGTTATATTGCGATAACGAACCAGGTCCCATCAAGATAATGAACTAGGATAACAAACTAGGATAACGAACCAGATCATGTAAAGATAAGGAATTAGGTGATTCGTTACTCACAATTTGCTGTGTTAAGATAACGAACCAGAATAACGAGTCAGCTAACGAACCAGATTGGGAAAGATAATGAATTAAGCTAACGAAGCAGACCATGTATGTTACTGAATCAGTTAACGAATCAGGCTTATTTCGTTATAGCGAATGCGTGGGTGATGTAGATAATAATTTAAAAATCATAATGGAAAATGTGTTAAGACAGTTAATGAAAAAGCGTTATAGCGAATGAGTGGGCGATGTAGCTTAACCCCAGCTAGGGGCCCTGCCCCTTGGACCTTGCTAGGGGCTTCCGCCCCTAGAACTAGAGGTGCACAAATCGGTTTTTTTAAAAAAAACCGGTTCGGTTATTAACCGGACCGGTTTTTTTTTGCCCGGAAAAAAACCGGTTCGGTTAATAACCGGACCGGTTAATAACCGGTTTTTGTATGTCAAAACCCTAACCGGTCTAACCGGTTAATAACCGGTTAACCGGTTTTTTTTTTTAAAATAACCGGTTAATAACCGGTTTTTTTCATAATAACCGGTTTTAAAAAAAACCGGTTTTTCCATTAACCGGTTCGTTAACCGGTTTTGGATCTAAAACTTGTAACCGAAATATGAACCGGCGGTTTGTAAACCGGTCAAACCGGTTTTTAAAAAACCGGTTTTCGTAAAAACCGGTTTCCGGTTTAAACCGGCAAACCGGTTCCCCAACCGGTTTTTTTGACCATCTCTACCTAGAACCCCGCAGACAGGGGCACTGCCCTCGAACCCCCGTTCGTTGAGGGTTATAATTAAACTAGAAACACGATATGGGTAGCGATAGATAATTGATATGTGTAATTGTTATACAGTTTTTCGAGCACAGCTAAAGAAAGCAATAACCATAAACGGTGAACGTAACCGCATTCAGGTGAGTTTCTAGCCCCACTTCCTTGTTATATTGTTAGTACATGGTTTTGCGTCTCGAGTCTTTGTATCTATCGTTAAGTATTTATTGTTTATTTATGAAAAAGTTATATTATTATTAAGCTAGTTCGTTAGGGAACCGTCTAGTTCGTTAAGCATGTTTAACGAACAAGACCTTATGTTAAGTTATACCCTCATTCGTTAAGGATGTTTAACGAATCGGGATGTAGTTTGTTAAAGTTATTTCGTTTATTGTAATGTAACGAAGTGAAGACTAGTATGTTACGGAATGTGTAACGAACTAGAATTCATCTTCTATATATAGCGGTGTGTCCACTGTTAATTTAAGTTTTTGTGAATTATTATTATTGAATCCTTGTCCAGATCTACTCTCTCTCTCTCTCAAGCTTCATCTTAATATATTCAATCTAATTATACATATATACAACTAATACTAATACTAATATATAACATACAATTAAGAGCATCATGAACTAGATCCGCATAATTGGTTAAGTAATCCTAGATCTGAGATCGTTTATAGGGTTTCACAAGTGGTGTCAGAGCTTTCGGTGTTCGATTGCTCTTGATTCGAGTGTTAATTCGTTATTATAGGACTGTTAATTGTTATTTTGGTATTATTAAGTTTACGGTTTAAATTTGGATCAAATTAAGTGTGAATTTTATTGTGTTATGGATTGATTGGATTGGATCTGTGTTTGGTATGGTATTGGAAAGGATTTGTGAGTTGGAATTGTGATTTTGGATTGGTTATTTGTTATTGTGTGGTTTGGATTTGATTTGACCGAAACAGAGGTTGGTTTTTTGGTTGAATTGATCACGAGTTAAGGGTAATTGGTTACGGGATGGTTTGAATTGGTTTCGCGTTGTGTTTTAGAGTATTTTGGTAGGTAAATTGTACGATTTGCTAAGGTATTGAAAGAGTATAAAAGATTTGGGTTTTTGTTTGGTGTTCATATGTTTTCCAGAATTCTGGAAACGCATGAAGAATGTTTGAAGATTCGTTATAATCTCAGTCAATTCGTTATACTAGTTCGCTACTTCGTGTTCCAATTCGTTACTTTTTCTCATTCGTGTCATTCTATTCGTGTGACACGTTTCTAGTTTCGTTAACTATAAATCTAACAACTTTTTGCCACGTGGCAATAGTCGTCAGAGTTTGTTACAACCGTTGTAACAACCTGATTCGCTATAGTTGATTCGTTATCAACTGTAGCTAATTCGTCATTTAATTCGTTAAGTGATTTGTTAAGGTTTACTCAGTGATTCGTTACTCTGAAAACAGATTCGTTAACTGATTCGTTGACTCATTTCGTCAAACTAATTCGTTGTCCAGTTCGTTAAAACCTTCCAGATTCGTTAACATTTCAGATTCGTTAATTCTTTTCCTGATTCGTTACCTGGACAATTTTTAATTCGTGAATTTTGATTCGTTAAATAATGTTTACAGTTCGTTAAAATTACTGTTCACAGTTCGTTAAGAAATTTTCAAATTTGACTCTTAAATTTTGAGTGTCTTGTCATTTGTCAAAATGGCTGGTATGTATGCTTTGGCTTCCCAAAATATGTTAATGTAACAAATGTTGCAACTGGACACCGAGATTGGTTCACATTCAAAATGTCCACGTTTAATGAAATTTAGCAATTTTTCTAAGTGGAAACCGCGTTTTCGTGTTCATCTAGGATCGGTCCACCCTGATTTTTCGTATTGCCTAGATGAGGTATCTATCGTTCCTATGATTGGATATGAGACTATCGGCGTCACACCTAAAGCCATCTTTCAATACTCTCAAGAAGAAAAGAAAGCGTTGGAAATTGAGACAAAAGCCTATTCTACTCTTATAATGGCTTTACCTGAAAATATCTTTCACCAAGTTGGTAGCATAAAGATTTGTGCTTCGTTATTCCAACACATTCGTATGAGGAGTATGGGTAACACAGCTGAAAGCAAGAAAGTCATGCTAAAGTTCCAATTTAGGAACTTTAATTTACTTAAGGGTGAGACTGTCGACGAGATGACAACAAGGTTTAATCATTTGATAGCCGAGATAGATAAAATGAAGTTGGAAACTTCTGTAGTTGGTAAGATTGATACCATCAAGAGTGCTTTACCGAGTTCTTATTCTACGTTTTTAATAGTTTTGAAAGAGAACAATTACTTCAACAATGAAGACTTGACAGCATCCGAATTCATGCAAAAGATCGAAGCAAGTGAATATGATCTAAAATGTCAAAAGTCTTCAAAGGATAGTCAAGATCCTGCTTTTTATGGTGGGAGTATGCCCTTGAGTTCAACCATTTCTCCAATCACTGCATTTCTTACACAAAATGCAAGTTGGAATACGACAACTATATATAGTGATCCAAGAGCATGTTTCTTCATTGTTGGAAATTCTGGATCACCTGGTACTTATGGAGGATCTGGAAATTCATCCACTACAAATCAATTCTCACCCCACTGACTGTCAACATGAAGGAAGCTGAACAAAACTTTGCTTTCTTATCAGTTTTCATGTCTTCTTATGAGAATTTGGTGAGTAGTAAGATAGCTAGTGATTTGACTGATGAAGACTATGATCAAATTGCTCTGGATGACTTAGAGTTTATGGACTTGAAATGGAACAGGGCAATGATTGTTCGTAAGGTTAAAAGATTTATGCAAAGGACCGGCAAAGATCTTCCCGCTTTAAACAAGATGTTGGGGTTTGATAAACTAAAAGTCAAATGTTATAATTGCCAGGAATTTAGGCATTTTGCAAAGGAATGTGAGAAGCCTAAAAAGGAGTATACTGGTCCTCGTGGTCAAAACCAAAGTTATTCTACACCACGAGGTAATGATGCTGAAAAGAAACCGTCTACTTCTGGGTCACAAGCAATGTTAGCTGATGGGACTGATTGGTCACAACGACTACTGTGTAATGACAATCTAGCCAATATAGTCATGTTCAAGACAAATGATGTATTTCAAGATGCAAGCGGAATTGAGCTATCGTCTAATAATGACACTGAATCGGATTCTGATGATTCATGTAAAAATTTCCAACCACATTTGCTTGCATGGCTAAGATCAATGAGGTTAGTCCTTCTATCTCTGCTACTTTATCTGCTAAGGTAACATGTGTTGAATGTGAAACTAACAACCCTAATTAGAGTCTTTAAAGAATCATAATGATAATTTAGTGAGAGAAATTGCTTCACTAACGGATACATATCGACAATCTCTTGAATCTCAAATGAGATCTCGAGAGAAGATTGAATCTTTGTCGACAAGTAACCACGATCTCGAGGCTGAGTTATCTGTTAAAATGACAATCAATGATCAAAAGTTTCAAGTAATTTTGAAACATCGTTCAAAGATAACCGAGCATGAGAATGAGATTCTTGAGTTAAAGAACAAGTTGGGAAAAATTTCGAAACTCTTCCTTTTTTCTTAACGAAATAATCGAAGTATCTGGCAAGTAAAAAGATTCGAAGAAAGGTATAGGTTTTGTTGAAATTCCACCACCTTTTCACAATGATTATAAAATAAATCCTTTTGCTAAAAGAGAAGAAGATGTGATTGTGAAAGAACCTGTGATTTCAGAAAAGTCTAAACCAGTTAAACCTGAAACTGTTAAAGCCGAACCTACAACTCAAAAACCTCATCTAGAAAGCAACAAAGTCTTTGTTGAAAATATTGATATAGTGATTATTGAGGATGTATTTGAACATGAGGTTATACACAAAAACAAGAACATTCCCAGTTCAAATCAAATTCTTTGTGAACCTCATGAATTTGAGGAAGCTGTGTATGGTTCATACAAACCTCATGTGAAAAAGGAAGAACAAATGAAAGTTAAACCCGTGAAGGCAAAGAAATCAGGAAAACCAAAAATTTCTGATGAGGACTTGATGCGTTTCATCAATCCTATTGTTTCTAAGGCATCATCTACTCGTGTTTTTAAGTTAAAGAGAATGAACACGATGTTCACTGAAAAAGACATTCCTATTAGTATTATCAAACCTGAACTGATTGAAAGCGTTTTTACAATGAAACTGACAAGATACAAGATCTTTAACGTATATATGTTTGTGCCAAAACATCAAACTCATAAGACCCATTGATTAAAGCAAAACAATTGTTAAAGCATGCTAAAAAGGTTCATTTTGTGAAATCAACTGGAACTGATACATTGCAAAGTTTTTCCAACTGTTCTAATCTTTACTTTTATATGAAAAAGAAGTCTGTATTGTCTGATGATTTGGCCAAGAGTTTCACTAAAAATGTGAGTCATCAACCTTCTGTTGCATCTGTGTTTGCTAAATCTCAAACTGATCGTGTGGACATGCGAAGTTGCTTTCTTTGTGGTCAACAAGGTCATGTTGTGAGAAGCTGTGGACAGAATAGATCTCAGAATCTTAATCCATTTGTCAAGGACCATTCGAAACCGGTTCCTTTGATAAAGGAGATTCTGAAACAACCAGTGTCATGTGATGATGATACTCACATCATGTTTTCAAACGTGAATCCACGTAAGGTAATTCATGTGAACGAAACACATGGTCAAGTGAAACCAAAGTTTGTTCCAACTGAGCCTCGTATGGCACTTAAAGATCCTTTTTCGGTAGAAGCCATGCAAGAAGAATTACAGCAATTTGCACGTTTGGGTGTTTGGGATATAAACGACAAACCAGCTAGAGTCAAGAAAGCTATTCCGCTGTAACATCCCGAAATTTCTAGAAAAAATGTTAGTAAACATTATTTATTTATGAAAGAAAAGCTTACTTGAGTTAGTAGAGATATAATAAAATAATAAAGGTTGTTCAAGTAGTCTAATTAGATGGAGTTAAGTATGGACCAAAAAGGAAAGAAGGGCCTTAGGTCCATGGGCTTAAGGGAGTATAAATACCCCTTAAACCCTAATCCTTTTCATTTCCATCCACTTTATCCATCTTATTCTACACACTCAAAAAACACACACATACCTACACTATTGCGGCCGTGAGAAGAAGAAGAATATCTGAGATCGAGTCTAGCCTAAATCTTTGACATACAATCAAGATACAAGATCGTAGTTCATAATCTAAATCGTGGGCTACAAACGGGTAAAGGTACGTTCTTTATCGTTAAAGGTTATGTTTTTATAAACGGTTAGCCTTAAGACTTGAAGCTAGAGTAGATCGGGTATAAATGAGTATTAAAGAAACAAACTTGATGTTAGAAACGAACTTAACGAACTTACAGCTGCATATGTCTCGTTTAAAATAAACCTTAGATCTGGTGTTGAACATTTTTTTAGCATAAAGGTCCAAACTTTATACTTTTTCGGGCCGATGTTGGGCCTAGTTTATGTGGTTTGAGCTTAGTTTGTATTTAACTTTTTTTGGGCTTGGGGTACGAGTTGTGATGTGAGCCGAGAACACCTTAGTGTTCTCGGTGGGCTTTTGTTTGTTTAGGCCGTCCAGTATGTTGGTGGTGTCCCTATATATAGTTGATATCATGTATAGGGTTAAGGTTGTTCATTCACAAATTGATTATCGTGTATTGTAAGTGCTTAAGCACCCGGCGTATTCTGAATATACGTGTGTTTTGAAGCAAACTTGTGTTAGTTCCTTGTGCTTATTCGTGTTCTTGAATCACCGAGTCTTGGTATTCTGCACCAATACTCGTTCTATTGATATCATAATTGTAGTGATCCAGATTCGGAACTTACAATTGGTATCCAGATTTGGGAAGGAATTGATTTTGGTTTGGAAACAAATCAAAATCCCATTTTTCTCGGGAGTTTGTTACAAGTTGGCTGTCAATCACTTAGTTTTCGGCCACTGGTAGTTCTCAGTAATCATCAGTTCTAGGCAATCTTAGTTCTCGGTTCTCGTTGTTTTCGGTCAAGCAGTTTTCGATCTTAAACAGTTCTCGGTTCAAGACTTGGTCAGTCTCGTGGTTGTCAGTCAAATATTGGTCAACATTTAGAGTTGTCGGTCAACTCTCAGTGTTTTCGGTCAACACTTGATCAAAGCCTGTGTTCTCGGTCAACCAGTTTGACTTCGTTCTCGACCCAGTTATCTGTTTTGGGCCTGTTATTCTTGGACTTACAATTGGGCTTGGTCAAAAACTGTGTTCTCGGTCAACCAGTTTCAATGTGTTCTCAGCCCAGTCTATTGTTTTGGGCTTGTTCTTCTTGGACTAGGACTATTAAAATGGACTTAATTTTAATTGGACTTAAAATTTTCAATTGGACTTAGTTTTAATTGGACTTAATTAAAATGACCCAGTTTCTAATGGTAGCAATTCCACCAACTCGTCACTCCATCAAGAACTTGATTCCATCATGGGCACTGCTACTCGTATACCCTGTCTATTGTCACATGAGGGGTTCAGTGAATGGAAATTTCGCTTTGAGCACTACGCCAAGATGAAAGATTCCAAAATTTGGAAAAGTATTGTGAAGGGACCTCAAAGGATCACCTATCAAAGGGATGGTTCTGACAAGGTTTTGTGAAACCAGTTGCTCAATACGATGATGATGACTTTGCTAAAGTTGAGGAAGATGAGAGAGCCCTTTCCAATTTAACCATGGAGCTCTCACCTGAGATTGCTCTTCAGTTTAGAGAACTTCAATCTGCTAAAGAGTTGTGGGCTACACTGATAGAAGTTTATTAGGGAAATGAAGATATGAAAAGAAGTCGCCAAGATCTGCTGCGACAAAAGTTTAGTATGTTTAATCATGTTTTGGGAGAGACATTGGAATCCCAACTTCAAAGGTTCATATCTCTTGTGACTGAAATGCGAACTGCAGGGATTATTCTGCAAACCTCAGAAATTAACAACAAGTTGGTGAACCCCCTGCCGAAAAATTGGGACATGAATGTTGCGGTTATCAAAAAGACTAAGGATCTCAACAGAATGAGTATGACTGAAATGATAGCCACTATTAAAGCCTGTGATATGGATGATAAACAAAGGCCAATAAATCATTCTAGTTCTTACAGTGCTGCTGGGTATAACGTTGCCTCTAACAGTGCCCTTATGTCTCAAGATAGTTTCTCACTGTTCAAGCCTGCTTAATAACCACCTCAGGGAAACTTAAAGATGTTCTCATCCACTCTAGGTCAATCATCATCATCCAATTCGCCCAAACCAGCTCCAGCGTTCTTCACCAAGTCCGGTCAGTCTTCAAATGACTCTGGTAAAACCACTTGCACTCAGAACTTTAGCCAGATTCCCACCATTCCAAAAGAGACTCAAGAGAATATAGCTCTAATGGCGGGATTTATGAAATGTTATCATGCTTTTCTGTCCGGAGACTTGGTTCAACTGGTGGTAGCTGCTGAACTAGATTAGATTCTTCCCGATGATGTTGAAGAAATGGACATCTCATGGCAAATCGCCATGGCAGTTTTCCGTGCCAAGAAATTTACTAAAATGACGGGTAGAAATAATTGGATCATGCCAAATAATCAAAAGGTGGGTTTTAACAAAATGACTCTCCGATGCTACAATTGTTACGAGCCGGGTCACTTTTCTCGTGAATGTACTAATCTAGCTAAGGATGGAATTACGGAAAGGACATTAGTTCCAGTTGGGAATACTCTAGGTGAGGCTGGAGGTAGTTCGAGTAATGGTGAAAGAGGTATGGTTGCTCAAACGTTTTCTTGGGAAGGTCAGATGGTTGCGCTTAACATTGGAAATCAGACTGCAAACTTTGCCAATGTTGAAGACAATGGAGAAGAAAATGTTGCTGAGGAGAAGGTCAAGGAGCTTCAGTTTGCGTATATGGCGTTCACTTCTCCAGACTTATCTGAGGTACGTTTTCAACCATGTTCTTTAAATTGTGGTGAGAAAATAGAAATGTATAAGCTTCATAACGACAATATAAGTAGAGATATGGAGAGAATAAAATCCGAAAATTTTAAACTTAAGAAAAATGAGAAGGGCTTTCTAGATAAAATAGAGGCCAGAACAAGGATATTAAAAGGCTTAAGTCTGATTTTAGCATAAAGAGTTGTCACTATCTTGATGCTATACAAGAAATAGCTGAGTTAACTGCTAAACTGAAAGCCTCCAAGTTAGAAATCTTAAATCTAACTAGTAAGTTTGAAAAGGATGAACTTGACTTTAAAAAATTCGATGGCTCCAGTAAAGTTGTCAACTCAATGATTGAAAATCAATTGTGGTGGAAAGAAAATGAAGGTGAGGGAATAGGATTCAGTCAAGTTCCCCCACCGTATAACCACAATTATGTCCCTACCCCTGTCACCAAAGAACAGGAAGAAAGGATAAAGGACATGAAGTATGGTAAACAAGACAAGGGTGATGGTACCAGCTCTGCGAATGCTGGTCCGTCCACTTCAAATTTGAGCAATTCTAATGTGTCTACTTCATATGAAGAAAAAGTAGTTGTGAAGGAGTGGACTGATGAGGATGACGACCCTAGTTTTGATTTTGATAATGACTTTCTTTCTGATGTTTCTTTAAAACTTCCTGTTTTGAATTCTGTTATTTTGACTTTTTGTGTGGGCTCTGTTTTAAAGAGCAAGGATTCTTGTGTGGTTGATTCGGTTGAAACTTTGAACTCTAATAATGTGGTTTCTAATAAAAATAAAAATTCAAAAACATCAAAAAAATATGTTGCACCCAAGTTTTTCAAGAAGGGATGCTCTAATGACAAACAAGGTGAAAAGTTAAAAAGGGAGAACAAGAGTTCTTGCTAATTTAAGCAGACTGGTCCACACAACATGTCCAGACAAGGAGTTCCCCAAATTGATTTTATCATAAAACGTCAAACTTGTTTTAATTGTGGCACTCCTGGTCATATTGCCAGAAATTGTCAACATCGTCCGTACGTTCCCTACTATGGATTTTATCAGAGGAATTTGCCATACATGCCTCATAACGCGTACAGGCAAAAATTCAGGCACTATCAAGCTAGTTCCTTTGACGATGATTGGAATCGAAGCAAATCTAGCAGGTTTAGTCCTCATCAGACCAAACCGAACATGTCCAACAGAAAGGTCAGAAAGGGTGTTCCAAGTTCAAATTCTCACATGAACACTAAGACTAGACCAAAACAGGAGAAGAAGTCTGATTCTTCTCCATCCACATCTAAAACACCGGTGATTATGACAACTATTCGTACCTATAATTCCAAATCATATAGACATAGATGGTTGCCTAAATCTCCAGCAAAAATGTCTACTAACTCCATCTTTGATGATCAAAAGGACAAGTCATGGCAATCCGTGACAAATGTAGATAAATCAGGGCACCCAGTGTAAGTATGGACTGGGTACCAAAAACTAACTAATCCCGCGCTTTGTGCAGGGACAGCTATGGATGAATATCATCAGACCTTGTAAGTTGATAGTGGCTGGTCCAGGCACATGACAGGGGACATTACCCAGCTGCACGACATTCAAACATTTAATGGTGGGTATGTGTCTTTTACGGGAGGAGAGAAAGGAAAGATCACTCAGAAGGGTACTGTAAGTAACGGTGTTTTAAAATTTGAAAATGTTAATTTTGTTCCATAACTGAAACACAGTCTTTTGAGCGTATCACAAATTTGTGACAAAGACTTTTCAACTCATTTTACTAAAAAGGAGTGTTTAATTCTGAAGCCTGGTATAATTATACCAGAAGACTGGATTCTTGTTCGATCACAACGAAAAGATAATGTTTATGTGATCGACATGAACAAAAATGTTCCTGACGAAGTAACCTGTTTGTTTTCAAAAGTTTCAGAACATAATGCAATGCTTTGGCATCGTCGGCTTCGTCATTCTAATACTAAAATATGAATCGTCTTGCTAAAAATAATTTAGTGTGTGGCTTACCAATCAAGGATTTTGTAACTGTTGAAAAATGTGTGGCTTGCGCTTTGGGTAAACATCATCGAAAATCCCACAAGCCAATGTTGATTAATATCATATCGTTTATTTTTCAATTACTTCATATGGATCTTTTCGGACCTGTTCATGTTTTAAGCTTGTCTCGTATCTCTTACTGTCTCGTTATTACTGATGATTACTCACGTTTTACATGGGTATTTTTCTTTTCAAATAATAGTGAAACTGCAGATCTGATCAAGAAGTTTGTGGTGTTAATGGAGAATCAACTGAACCTAAAGCTGAAAGAAATCCGTTGTGACAATTGAACGGAATTCAAGAATGCAGTTTTGAATCATTTTTGTACAGAGAAGGGGGTGCTTCGTCAATACAGTGCTCCACGGACGCCTCAACAAAATGGTGTGGCTGAAAAAAGAAATAGAACTCTTGTCGAAGCTGCAAGAACAATGCTGTGTGACTATAAACTGCCACTTTTCTTTTGGGCAGAAGCTATTAACACGGCTTGTTATGTTCAGAATCGGGTGATAATCAACAAATCCAAGATGAAGACCCCATATGAGATTGTTTACGGTCATCAACCCACCGTCGCACATTTCAGAGATTTTGGTTGTCCGTGCACTTTACTGAATCTCGAAATACTCCAAAGTTTGGGGCTGCTGCCAATGAGTGTTACTTTGTTGGGTATGCGGGAAATACCGGTTACAGGGTCTCAACAAGTCCACCAAACAGATTTTAGAGTCCTATGAAGTTCGTTGGCTAGAAGAAAATGAGAATGATGCTCGTGTTGGTCCCAATTGGCTATTTGACTACAATGATTTTTTCAAACCATTCAATGTGTTTCCAGTCATCAGCACTGAACCTCTATGTGGTCCCACAGTGGAAGCTACAAAGGAAACTCCACAGACTGTATCTCATATTTCTCCACTATTTGATGATGATGTTACGAAGTTAAATAATACTTCACCTGCCACTGATACTTAGTCCAAAAAAACTCCAGAACCAGAATGTCGCCAAACATGTCTGAAAATGCAGCTAATGTTGAGGGGGAGAGTTATATTCATCAGATCTTCGAGAGCACATTGTTTCCCGATGATATTCCAAATGAATATGTCGCCAGCACCTCGTACTCTCACAGTACGGCGACATCTAGATGGAAGAACCCTCTTGTCGAGGATATTGAAAACTAGTCAAATCTACAATCTACTGGTGATGTCTCTGATCAGTCAATTCCATCAAAAATTCAGAAAGATCATCCAATTGAAAATTTCATAGGTCCCATTGAAGCAGGAGTGTCCACCATAAGTCAGATGGGACACATAAACAGTTGCATGTTTTCCTGTTTCATCTCTCAAATAGAGCCTAAAAATGTTGAAATGGCTCTTCAGGAACCAAGTTGGGTTGATGCTATGCATAAGGAATTGAATCAATTTGACAAGTTGAAGGTCTGGAGATTGGTTAAACTGCCGGAAGGAAAGAAAGTTCTTGATACAATATGGGTTTTCAGAAACAAGCAAGATGACACCGGGGTTATTGATCGTAATAAGGCACGATTAGTAGTTCGGGGTTCTCGTCATATTGAGGGGTTAGATTACACTGAAGTCCATGCCCCAGTGGCTAGACTTGAGGCTATTAGAATTTTTCGGGCATATGCATCATTCATGGGGTTTACAGTGTATCAGATGGACGTTAAGACCGCGTTTCTGTACGGTGAGGTCAAGGAGGAGATTTATGTTGATCAGCCACCGGGTTTTGTTGATTCTAAGAAACCAAATCACGTCTACAAGTTAGACAAGGCATTGTACGGGTTACATCAGGCTCCTCGAGCGTGGTATGCTACATTGACCGCGCACCTTCTTGATCATGGCTACAAGCGTGGAACCATCGATCAAACCTTGTTCCGGAAAAATGTCGGATAGAATTTGATTCTTGTCCAGATCTATGTTGATGACATCATCTTTGGATCCACCAGCGCTGAGTTATGCACATAATTTGAGGGTGTAATGAAGAAGAGGTTTGAGATGAGTTCGTTGGGTGAAATGACAACGTTTTTGGGGCTATAGGTTCGTCAAAGCTCAGAAGGAATTTTACTACATCATGGGAAGTACGTTGAGAATATGCTGGTCAAGTTTGAGTTTCAAGATTCAAAGAGTGCCAACACTCCCATGGCGGAAAGACCACTGCTGTCATCTGATCCCGATGGGAGTCCCGTAGATCAAACATACTACAGATTGATGATCGGGTCTCTGATGTACCTGACTGCAAGCCGTCCCGACATCTTGTTTGCAGTCTGCCAGTGTGCTTGGAACCAGGCTAATCCTAAACTCTCTAATTTAATTGCTGTTAAACGTATTTTAGATATCTAAAGGGACAACCAAAGTTAGGTCTTTGGTATCCCAAACAATCAGAATTTGATCTTTATGCTTTTGCTGATAGCAATTATGGTGGAGATGACATTAACAGGAAATCCACGTCAGCTGGTTTCCAGTTCTTAGGAGACCATCTCATTTCATGGCAGTGTAAGAAACAACAGACAGTGTTCTACTGTGAAGCGGAGTATGTTGCTGCATCTACTTGCTGCTGTCAGGTTATCTGGATGCAAAACCAACTGCTGGATTATGGTTTGGAATTTCTTGACACTCCTATTTTTTGTGATAATTGTGCGGCAGTTGCCATTGTGAAAAATCCTGTTCAACACTCCAAAACCAAGCACATCGACATCAAAATTCATTTTATTCGTGATTGTTTCGATCGAAAATTAATTCACCTTGAAAAATTCCACACTGACAACAATTTGGTGGACTTATTTACAAAACCGGTCGGAATAGCAAAATTTAATGTGCTTGTGGATTTTCTTAAAATGCTCCGTTTCGAGGATTGAGTCTTTTTGGGTATAAATTTGAATATTCTTGTCGTTTTTTCACAAATTTAGGGGGAGAAAAATCAAAAAGTCAAAAATATTGTGTGTGCGTTGTCTTCAATTTTTTATTAAAAAAAAAACTTATCAGATATTTTCAAGTTTCATTCTCGCTTAAAATTATGTCGGCTGGTCAAGTTTAAAGGACATATATTCGTATATGGTTGGTCCGGTGTTCTACTTGTAGTTTCACAGGATAGCCATTTACCCAACGACAGAAAGCACCTGGGGCGATTATGATGTGTTTTGTGTTCTTTCATTTAAAATTATGTCGGTAACTCTGAGCTGAAAGGACATGTATGTTCATACAAGTTTGGTCCGGTTAACCACTTGTGGTCATACAGGATAGCCATTTACCTAAAAGCTTAACAGTGACCGGGGTGACTGAATCCTTAACGCGCGTGTTTTATGTAACTCCATGGGAAGTGATATTACTATTCAGTTAACAGCTTCTTAGAAGCATCAAAATATTTTCAAATGAAAATTGATCTAACCTTTGGAATGTGATAGATAAATTGTTTTTGTGCGCCTAATGGGTGAAGTTATTAAGCTTAAAAGGCTCTAGATCACTCAGTGATATTATATGGTAGCTTTCCATGATGTGTAAAAGTTGAAGTGATATAAACAAAATTTGCTAAACTTAATGTGGAGAGTCATTTTGAAGACAAGTTCATGTCTCCAGATACATCTCTCCGAATGATAGGCAGAAAATCAATTACCCAGTCATACATGTAGGTTCCCAGCCGGATCTACACAGGAGTATCTCGTAACACGAGGGAGTGGAATCCCCACGTATACGATACGAGTGTCGAGACGATTAATACGTTGAATATATGAAAACACACGAGAATATAAGATGAAACTTGATATATTGCAATGCTTAAAAGCCAAGGTAACAAACACGTGACTCAGAGAATCACCAAAACCAATCGTTCAAAAAACTAACTAAAACAGCCGAAGTTATGGGTTTATAATACTCGACAATTTCGCCTAACATACTAGGCGAAGTTGTCATAACTTCGCTGACCACTTCAAGTTCGCTTAAACACAGCGAACATATAAGAACACGTTTAATACGAACTAACAATAAAAACGATTACAGACGTAAACAAACATGAGATACTGAACTACTGGCATTATGCACCAACAGACTCCCCCTTGGAAGTAGCTTCATATCTCTATCTTCTTTTTCGTGTCTTGTAATCCAAAAATCTCGTACCGATCGTCTTCAAGAATGAACCCCCGTCTCACACAGACAGAGACCACCCTCTGGTACTTCTTTGCTTCCTGCTTCCACGAAGGAATATAGAAAATCTTCTTATCATTAAGTACCTGCAAATTAGCTTGAGACAAATTAACCAAGTGCATGGGATCATACACTCTCAGGATCTCCTGTTCATCGTCATTTCCATAACAGCTTCAATAGTCTGGCAGTCAACGTACCACCACTTGAGATCCTTCAACACATCTTTGGGCATTATCTTCATCGGAACCTCTTTCAAGCATCGAATCGGCTTGTATTTCATCACCATCCAAGGCTTCCCATCAGTCCTCATGCCTCTTTCCTTGTCATCGACTAACTTCACTTTCTGTGGCTTCAACAATTCAAACTTTTTCTCTTTCACACTTTCTTTCCATACGATCTTTCCAACCCAATCCGCAAAGTTATCACCACTTTTATTTATCAATCTCAACTGAGCCAAATCTTTCACCTCGCACTCAGGCAAGGTGTTGAGCGATCTCAAAGCCTTCTTAAACTACTGAATCCCATCATAACGCTTAATCACAAACAATTTCAGCTGTTCATCATACAACCAACATATAATACCTTTCTTTGACTCAGCCTAGCCCTTGATATTGTAACTTTTCTTGAACATTGTTGGTACCGCAGGCTTCTTTGTCTTGAAGAACCACTGAGCACAGCCTTCCTTCCATCTTGGCTGTTCTTCCCACTCAGTCTCATCCGACACATTTTCATCTAGACTCAGCTTCACCCATCATCAACTATCTCCCCTTCTTCCAACTCACTATCAATCTCTATCTGTCCTCCAATCTTTTCAATCTCGTCAGCCGTTAACACATCATCAACTAACTCATCATCTCATTTCCCGAAGCTCCTTCATCGTCTACATCCACCACTGTGTCACCACCTGTACTGCTTGCCGGACCAGCAGACTCCCCCTGAGATGTGGAAGTCCCAAGATTCTACCACCTGCATCTTTTGATGCATTGGGATCATCGTCTCTGTCTTGTCTATTCTTTGTTCTCAGCTCATCACCCTTGCAACTATACTCCCCCTGAGATGCTAAGAACTCTTTAAGCTGATCAAACATCTTACCGTGCACAATAAGCGGTGCAGTCTGAACTTGATTTTGTGCCACCAGACGATTAATAGTCTCAGATTGAATAATATTTACCCGTGACTGTTCAGCAACCACCCTTTCAAGAGCTGCCATCCTCTCCGAATAAGACAAAGTTGAATCAAACTCGACAATCAAGGAAGAGGTAGCCTGAGCAAACCGTAGTGGGATTTCCAAGGTTGCAGGAATAACAGGTGGAGACTGAGTAGGAATTGGGGATGGCATCGATACAGATAAACCAGCAGTCGCTACCAGTGTGGACTCAGCAAACATAGCTACCACCTCTGATGGAGTAAGAGTAGGAGGCGGTAAAGAAGCAATCTCTGGTGCCGTAAACTGAAACGTGGTCGGAGGAACACCAAAAGATGACGATACATTCACCAAGGGTACACTGGAGGTGACAGGCAGAGGAACAGCCGAAGAAGCAGGTAGCATGGACATACCAGATAAGCAAGGTGGAGTAAAATTAACAACCCTAAAACTTTCACCAACTTTGGAACTTTCACCAACCTTTGCTTTCTTAGATCAACGTACCACTTTGTACAATTCATCCTCAAAGTCCGACTCACTATCATCTGAGTCCTTTTTTCGTTTTCCATGGATTTTTTCTTGTCTTGCAAGAACCCGTTGTGCTTCAGCAACATCATCAGTAGAGGAATCTGATTCAGTCTCCTCAGAATCCTCCACAGCTGTAACCGACTGACCCACATTCATACCGGAAACCGCTGCCGTTGAGGCAGGAAGTTCAATAGGATCTACCGTACCCATATCAAAGAAATCATCCCCACTAAAAGCAACATCAAGATTTACTTGTTCTTCTGGAGCTGCCACAGGGTCAACAAGAGGTGCTTGTTATACCACCAGAGGTTGACCAACAGGTGGTGGTGGTTGAACCACAGGAGGTGGCTGAGGGACATCTGCCTGTTGCGGTGCCGGATCAAGAAATTCATCACCATGAGGAGCAACATATGCAGGGTTCACTAAGTACCCAAATAATGTTATGTGCCTAGGACGTAACTCTTCCCTGCTACGTGCACTCGAAGAACGACACTGAGCAAAAATTGTCATAGAAACACTCTCTGCATAAGAGATCGGACGTCGTTGTGGCAAATTGGGAGCTACATGATTGAGGATCATCTTTAAGAATCTCGGGTACATCAAAAATCTTTCTCGAGCTACTGCACGTCTTTGTCGATCAATCTCATAGAAAATCATCTGACTAAAGCTGTAGGGTTTGTTGTAAGTCAAGGCAGTCATCGCCGATTGCATTATTGCACCCAAACCATCAGTACCAGCTTTACGACCGGACATGCACACAATAATTACATGCATCAGAAACCTCCACTGATCTAACAGAAACCCCTTTCGTCTTTGAGAATCCTCCAAAGGACCTAAGTACCCCATACGAATAAAAGCACCATTCCGGAAAGTGGCCGAAAATTCAGTGGGGTCATTGGTAGTTTCAAACCCAAAATGTAAAGCTACCCTTATTTGATCGGCCGAGAGCTGTACCACTTGATTGTCAACTGTAACACGCATCACAAGTGGATCAACACGACTGTCATACTCAACCGTATTCCAGAAATCTTCTATGTTCGGTAGTGAAATTGGAAGAGTAGTAGTAATAGCATGAAAGATGCGTGAGCTAATGAGAAACGAAATGATCTCACGGTAATCGTCAATTCATCGAGCATCCGGATCGAAGGTGATATTCATATTGTGACCCGGAAAAAACTGTCTCTTATCACCGCCACCTTCGTCACCACCATTCCCCCCAGCACCAGCCACATCAGCCATATCTGCGATACAGAGTAAAAAAATTAGATCAGTGTGTCAACAGATTATAACTTCGCCTTGATTGTGACAGGCGAAGTTGTTGGCGATGTTGAACAACAGGAGAAGTTATATTATCTTCGCCAAAACCCTAACTTCGCCCCATTAAGCGACGAAGATTTACACCCAGTTAAGGCAGAGAATGGCCGAGCAGATAGAATTAATATGACAAGAGTAATGCGATTGACGTATACAATAACTCATTATCACTAAAAAAGGGTTTCAAATCGAACCGACATAGTGGTAAGGGTTTGGTACGTATAAGTGATCATAACAGATAACTTAGAAACCGATTAACCCTATTGAGAACGGATTTTGAGTTACACCGATCGAACTAACCTGAATTGCGAATTAAAATCGATAAACAAGTGGTGTGATTCAACTGGTAAGTTCGCCGAGAGTTTAGAGGTTTAAAAAGTTTGACTAATCTTGACCACCGAATCCTCTTATATAGATTATAAAAACCCCAGCGGCGAATTTAAAACAACTTCGCCCTGTAACTAACTTCGCCCTGAATGTAAGTTCGCCAGTAAGTTAAATCGCCCACCACATAACTTCGCTAATAGCGAAGTTAATTAGGTAAAAAAATGATCCAATACAAATAACCAAAAGTTTAAGAGGTTAAACCATAAGACAAAACCATAACAAAAATTAAATAACTAAATAAACGGGATCAAATTTCAGTCTTTACGAAAGCCTGCATGTCCTTGAAAAGATCCGAACAGGAATCATACAAATTAAGAGGTTGTTCCACAGATCCATGTTTGGCGGTATTATGACATAGAGAAACAGGTTGTAGGCAGATATAAAACTTAGTATGGTTTTCATTGCTTCTATGATACGGATTAGGTTCAATTAAGCTCAAAATTTAGATGGACATCACATGAGAAATTGTGATGCCTCCTATCTATTCTCAAAGCGTATTTGGCTTTCCCCAAGTCACCCCGAGTTGACTTCGACCCGTAGTGTCTGATCAAACAATGTGCACATGTAGACCTTCTGATTCATCTTCCCGATCTTTCTTATACTTTGAAAATATTCTTTCTTGCCTCTTTCTTGATATTTGTAACAAGACTAGCTTCAAAAGGCTTAACGATAATAGATAGATTTTTTTTAAATTAAAGACAATAATATAAACTGCAAGTCTAAGACAACTGCAGGTCCCGAATCTGGATCACTACAGATATCTTCGCGGGAATCAGAAGACTCACGGGCTCGTGTATGACTGGGTAATCACTTTTCTGCCTATCATTCGGAAAGATGTATGTGGAGACATGCACAACTCAGAATGACTCTCCACTGTAAATCGAGAAGAATTAGTTTGTATCACTTCAACTTTTACGCACCATAGAAAGCTACCAAAACATACAACGACTATTCTAGAGTCTTTTAGGCCTAATTACTTCACCAGTAAAGCACACAAAATCAGTTTATCTATCACTTTCCAAGGTTGGATCAATTTTCATTTAACATCATTAAAGAAACTTTTTGCGAAGTTTTAGACTGGAAAAATTATATCATTTCCCCCAAAAAAAATTTAAATTCAAACGCCCCGATCAAGTCAAAGTCTTTAGGTAAACGGCTATCCTGAAGACCTAGTGAATCAGCCGGACCGACCACATACAAGTATGTGTCCCTCTGACTAAGTATGAACGACTAATTTTAAGCGAAAGAATAAAAACCCATAATAAACCGCCCCAGTCGCTTTCAGTCATCTGGCTAATGGCTATCCTTACAATCTACAAGTAGATGTAAGGACCAAACATATTCATGGAATATGTCCTTTAGACTTGAGCAACCGACATAATTTTAAGCGATAGTGAATTTTTTCATTTAACATCATTAAAGAAACTTTATCTATCACTTTCCAAGGTTGGATCAATTTTCATTTAACATCATTAAAGAAACTTCTTGCGAAGTTTTAGACTGGAAAAATTATATCATTTCCCCCAAAAAAAATTTAAATTCAAACGCCCCGATCAAGTCAAAGTCTTTAGGTAAACGGCTATCCTGAAGACCTAGTGAATCAGCCGGACCGACCACATACAAGTATGTGTCCCTCTGACTAAGTATGAACGACTAATTTTAAGCGAAAGAATAAAAACCCATAATAAACCGCCCCAGTCGCTTTCAGTCATCTGGCTAATGGCTATCCTTACAATCTACAAGTAGATGTAAGGACCAAACATATTCATGGAATATGTCCTTTAGACTTGAGCAACCGACATAATTTTAAGCGATAGTGAATTTTTTCATTTAACATCATTAAAGAAACTTTATCTATCACTTTCCAAGGTTGGATCAATTTTCATTTAACATCATTAAAGAAACTTCTTGCGAAGTTTTAGACTGGAAAAATTATATCATTTCCCCCAAAAAAAATTTAAATTCAAACGCCCCGATCAAGTCAAAGTCTTTAGGTAAACGGCTATCCTGAAGACCTAGTGAATCAGCCGGACCGACCACATACAAGTATGTGTCCCTCTGACTAAGTATGAACGACTAATTTTAAGCGAAAGAATAAAAACCCATAATAAACCGCCCCAGTCGCTTTCAGTCATCTGGCTAATGGCTATCCTTACAATCTACAAGTAGATGTAAGGACCAAACATATTCATGGAATATGTCCTTTAGACTTGAGCAACCGACATAATTTTAAGCGATAGTGAATTTTTTCATTTAACATCATTAAAGAAACTTTATCTATCACTTTCCAAGGTTGGATCAATTTTCATTTAACATCATTAAAGAAACTTCTTGCGAAGTTTTAGACTGGAAAAATTATATCATTTCCCCCAAAAAAAATTTAAATTCAAACGCCCCGATCAAGTCAAAGTCTTTAGGTAAACGGCTATCCTGAAGACCTAGTGAATCAGCCGGACCGACCACATACAAGTATGTGTCCCTCTGACTAAGTATGAACGACTAATTTTAAGCGAAAGACTAAAAACCCATAATAAACCGCCCCAGTCGCTTTCAGTCATCTGGCTAATGGCTATCCTTACAATCTACAAGTAGATGTAAGGACCAAACATATTCATGGAATATGTCCTTTAGACTTGAGCAACCGACATAATTTTAAGCGATAGTGAATTTTTTCATTTAACATCATTAAAGAAACTTTATCTATCACTTTCCAAGGTTGGATCAATTTTCATTTAACATCATTAAAGAAACTTCTTGCGAAGTTTTAGACTGGAAAAATTATATCATTTCCCCCAAAAAAAATTTAAATTCAAACGCCCCGATCAAGTCAAAGTCTTTAGGTAAACGGCTATCCTGAAGACCTAGTGAATCAGCCGGACCGACCACATACAAGTATGTGTCCCTCTGACTAAGTATGAACGACTAATTTTAAGCGAAAGACTAAAAACCCATAATAAACCGCCCCAGTCGCTTTCAGTCATCTGGCTAATGGCTATCCTTACAATCTACAAGTAGATGTAAGGACCAAACATATTCATGGAATATGTCCTTTAGACTTGAGCAACCGACATAATTTTAAGCGATAGTGAATTTTTTCATTTAACATCATTAAAGAAACTTTATCTATCACTTTCCAAGGTTGGATCAATTTTCATTTAACATCATTAAAGAAACTTCTTGCGAAGTTTTAGACTGGAAAAATTATATCATTTCCCCCAAAAAAAATTTAAATTCAAACGCCCCGATCAAGTCAAAGTCTTTAGGTAAACGGCTATCCTGAAGACCTAGTGAATCAGCCGGACCGACCACATACAAGTATGTGTCCCTCTGACTAAGTATGAACGACTAATTTTAAGCGAAAGAATAAAAACCCATAATAAACCGCCCCAGTCGCTTTCAGTCATCTGGCTAATGGCTATCCTTACAATCTACAAGTAGATGTAAGGACCAAACATATTCATGGAATATGTCCTTTAGACTTGAGCAACCGACATAATTTTAAGCGATAGTGAATTTTTTCATTTAACATCATTAAAGAAACTTTATCTATCACTTTCCAAGGTTGGATCAATTTTCATTTAACATCATTAAAGAAACTTCTTGCGAAGTTTTAGACTGGAAAAATTATATCATTTCCCCCAAAAAAAATTTAAATTCAAACGCCCCGATCAAGTCAAAGTCTTTAGGTAAACGGCTATCCTGAAGACCTAGTGAATCAGCCGGACCGACCACATACAAGTATGTGTCCCTCTGACTAAGTATGAACGACTAATTTTAAGCGAAAGAATAAAAACCCATAATAAACCGCCCCAGTCGCTTTCAGTCATCTGGCTAATGGCTATCCTTACAATCTACAAGTAGATGTAAGGACCAAACATATTCATGGAATATGTCCTTTAGACTTGAGCAACCGACATAATTTTAAGCGATAGTGAATTTTTTCATTTAACATCATTAAAGAAACTTTATCTATCACTTTCCAAGGTTGGATCAATTTTCATTTAACATCATTAAAGAAACTTCTTGCGAAGTTTTAGACTGGAAAAATTATATCATTTCCCCCAAAAAAAATTTAAATTCAAACGCCCCGATCAAGTCAAAGTCTTTAGGTAAACGGCTATCCTGAAGACCTAGTGAATCAGCCGGACCGACCACATACAAGTATGTGTCCCTCTGACTAAGTATGAACGACTAATTTTAAGCGAAAGAATAAAAACCCATAATAAACCGCCCCAGTCGCTTTCAGTCATCTGGCTAATGGCTATCCTTACAATCTACAAGTAGATGTAAGGACCAAACATATTCATGGAATATGTCCTTTAGACTTGAGCAACCGACATAATTTTAAGCGATAGTGAATTTTTTCATTTAACATCATTAAAGAAACTTTATCTATCACTTTCCAAGGTTGGATCAATTTTCATTTAACATCATTAAAGAAACTTCTTGCGAAGTTTTAGACTGGAAAAATTATATCATTTCCCCCAAAAAAAATTTAAATTCAAACGCCCCGATCAAGTCAAAGTCTTTAGGTAAACGGCTATCCTGAAGACCTAGTGAATCAGCCGGACCGACCACATACAAGTATGTGTCCCTCTGACTAAGTATGAACGACTAATTTTAAGCGAAAGAATAAAAACCCATAATAAACCGCCCCAGTCGCTTTCAGTCATCTGGCTAATGGCTATCCTTACAATCTACAAGTAGATGTAAGGACCAAACATATTCATGGAATATGTCCTTTAGACTTGAGCAACCGACATAATTTTAAGCGATAGTGAATTTTTTCATTTAACATCATTAAAGAAACTTTATCTATCACTTTCCAAGGTTGGATCAATTTTCATTTAACATCATTAAAGAAACTTCTTGCGAAGTTTTAGACTGGAAAAATTATATCATTTCCCCCAAAAAAAATTTAAATTCAAACGCCCCGATCAAGTCAAAGTCTTTAGGTAAACTCACTTGTCCATCCAAGTTCATCCAGATCTCGTCACTATATATTATTAGTTGATATTCAGATCCTATAATACTTGAGCTACCGGTTATATTTTAGGTATCTTTTAAAGACATCCTAATTCATTTATTACCAATGGCTCTGATACCAAGTTCTGTAACACCCCGTAACCGCAGCGGAAACGTAAACGGGATGCAACAGACACATCTGATATCAACAGCATTGCTTATAAAGAAAACGCCACTACATTAATTCACATCATATTACATTGTTCCGAGTTTAGTTCCCGTCTAGGCGATAGCACATAAGTTTTACCAACATTACATTATCATATTTAATACAAAACGATCACTAAACTTCCACAAATAGCACGCATCAGCAAGCATGTAGCACTTACTCCAGTTTGGGAGTACCTAGAAAGCATGTAAAGAAAACGGGTCAACTACGAATAGTTGGTGAGTTTCACTAATTTAAATAAACAGTGATAAATCATTATGATAATCATATATTAGAGACATCTGGGGACACTGTTAACCCAGTACTGTACCCATTCCGGGGGCAATGTTAACCCAGAAACACTTCTAAAGACATCTGGGGACACTGTTAACCCAGTACCGTACCCATTCCGGGGCAATGTTAACCCAGAAACACTTTCAGGGACATCTGGGGACACTGTTAACCCAGTAATGTACCCATTCCATACGATTCCCGTACAATCAAATACTTATAAATACACACAAATCCATGCGTTCAGTATGTACTTAAACATTTAAATAATAAAATGCTTTCCGCCCCGGGAAAATATTTAAAAACATTTCAGAAAAAGGGGCTCGTGAAACTCACCTTATCGTAGGCAAATTAGTAATACAATACTCCAGCTACTAGTCTAAATCTGTAATACGATCCCTAAGTTCGTTACTATACAATCACTATTAACATAACTTCAACCGTGTTAACCGGTACATCTGGGGACACAGTTAACCCAGTACTGTACCCGTTCTGGGGGCAATGTTAACCCAGACACACTTCACAGGACTCAGATTGTGATATCGCTTAGAGTTCACTAGTCAGATTTACTATTAGTCATTTTCCCGTTTTGCGTGCCTAGCACGGTTATCCATTTTTATGTTTCAAAAATGAGTTTGGTCGCATACGACCCGAAAATAGTTGTTAATTGATAATTTAACTAAGTTGTGAAATTAGGGCTCGGTTTTGATGTCCCGATTGGCCGCGGGACCCGTTTCCGTCATTATCGTACCGGAAACTGTTAAATAGGTTAAAAACACTCATATTATGCGAATTATTTTCGGATGATTCATTTTTACTTGTTTAACTCAATTATATGAAAATAGTTCATTTTTAGGGTTTTTATACACCAGTCAGCTCGCTTATGCGAACTTTACCGGTTTACGCGTTTTAAGCTTTAAAAGTTTGTTTTAGCACAAATAATTATTCGTTTAGTCTCGGATCTTGAAATTTTGCACAAATCACTTTTTGACAGTGGGGGATTTTATAAAAATATTTCCAGAATTAATTTTTATATTTAACATTTATTTATCTATTTTCAAACACCATTTAAACACTAAATATGTCGTAAATACCAAACGATCTTAGAAAAATCCCAAATTTTTCCTGGATGACCCCTGCCATCTCCATAGTCCCCTGTAATTTTTCCGGAACCAAAATCCCTTTTTAAATGCCATTTTCACTAAAACCGAGCTAGAAAACCCTAGAACGCATTTAACCGAAAAGCCTACTTAGACTTCTCCAAATGACCTTAAATTTTTTGTGTGACTTATACATATTATAAAAAGCTTATCTGCAATTTTCCAGAATTTTTCATGATATTTAACTATTTTTCACCATTTTTGGCTAAAACCGAGCATTAAATTCACCAAATATTCATCCTTTATCCAAAAATTACCAAAAATTCACAGAACTCATATTTTCATATGTAGATCATCCCTGTAAAATTTCATGACCTAACTCTACACGACACACAATCTGTCCAAATCACACCCTTATACAAAAACCGAACTACCTTGAGTTTCTAGCTTCAAACCGCAAGAATCTCGCTTTCTAGCCCTTGCTAGTAACTAGATACAACACCTACAAGCACAATAACACCACACCAAGCAAGTTAAACCCACAATCAAGCCATTTCTTTCATGGTTTCGGTTATGCTTTAAAAACAAAGATTTAACCGCAAAAATTCGTTTTTGGTTCGTTTAACTCCTTTCTTGGACCAAGATCCCTTGTATAACCCGTATACATCACTTGATCATGCAAGAAACGGTTCCATCTCGGGTTTTCACCCTTTTTCACTTGGAAACCTCATTTTCTTGAAAGAGAACTCAAGAAACGAACATAAACACGTACATAACACTATTTTTACCTCGGTTTTTCTTGCTAGAATTGTCGGTTTTTGGATGGAGTTATTGTGAGAAATGAAGATGGTTGAGTTGGGTTTGTGAAAAAAAGAAAATGAAATGTTGTTTGATGTAATGTGGTCCGATCGGACCAACTTGGAGGGTGGGGTGGGTCCCACAACTTCATTTGTGGCCACATATTCAGATTCTCGTAATCTGGATAATGTTTTGGATAATCTGGTTCAGTTCGTTTTTCGATTAAACGTTTAATTCGGCTTAAAACGAGGCTAAAACGGTCGTTTTTCGGCTTAAAAATGAAATTTATATAAAACCGATTTAAAAACTTAAACCATGACATTTATTAACTTAAAACATCATAGTATTAATAATTGTGCATCTTTTTCGGCTTGATCGATCGTCTCTTGCTCGGTTTGGTATTAAAGGTTTCGTTTAACGTACCGACGTACCATTAAATCGAAATCCTTTTTCTGTGCTTTAATTTACTTATCCCGAAGCTTTAATACTTCGCAAACATCACTAAATAATATATATTTCGTCTATAATGCAATCCCCGATCGTTCGGAGCTTCAATAACCGTTAATCGGTTAATCGTATTTCCAATACGATTAACTGTATATTCGAGTATAATTCGTACTATGAATTATACATACTTGTATAAACGCATCATATTTCACATATTCATTATTAAGTAACACATAAATAGTATATACCGGTTAGGGTATACCTGATTTTGCCTGAATCGTTACACACACGACCCGAAAATAGTTGTTGACTGATAATTTAATTAAAGTTGTGAAATTAGAACTCGGTTTAGACGCCCCGATTGGCCGCGGGACCCGTTTCCGTCTTTAGTGCACCGGAAACTGTTTTATCGGATAAAATTACCCAAATCATCCGAATTATTTTCGGATGATTTATTTTTACTTGTTTAACTCAGTTATATGAAAATAGTTCATTTTTAGGGTTTTTATACACCAGTCAGCTCATTTATGTGAGCTTTACCGGTTTACGCGTTTTAAGCTTTAAAAGTTTGTTTTTATTTTCTTTTTAACACAAATAATTATCCGTTTAGTCTCGGATCTTAAAATTTTGCACAAATCACTTTTTGACAGTGGGGAATTTTATAAAAATATTTCCAGAATTAATTTTTATGTTTAAAATTTATTTATCTATTTTTAAACACCATTTAAACACTAAATATGTCGTAAATACCAAACGACCTTAGAAAAATCCCAAACTTTTCCTGGATGACCCCTGCCATCTTCATAGTCCCCTGTAATTTTCCCATAACCAAAATCTCTTTTTACATGCAATTTTCACTAAAACCGAGCTAGAAAACCCTAGAACTCGTTTAACCGAAAAGCCTATTTAGACTTCTCCAACTGACCTAAAATTTTGTGTGTAACTTATACATGTTATAAAAAGCTTATCTGCAATTTCCAGAATTTTTCATGATATTTAACTATTTTTCACCATTTTTAGCCAAAACCGAGCATTAAATTCACCAAATATTCATCCTTTGTCCAAAAATTACCAAAATTTCACAGAACTCATATTTTCATGTATTTAACACCTCTGTAAAATTTCATGACCTAACACTAAACCGTTCACAATCTGTCCAAAATTCCATAACCGAACATAAACCGAATATACCTTTTGTTTTCCGCCACTACAAGCTACAAACTCGTCTTTCCGCCTTATCTACCACTAAACACGGAACCTACAACCATCATACCACAATACCAAGAAAGTTACACTCACAATCAAGCCTCTTACACTATAGTTTCGGTTATTGTTTCAAAACTAAAGTTTAAACCGTAAAAATTCGTTTTTGGTTCGTTTAACTCCTTTCTTGGACCAAGATCCCTTGTATAACCCGTATACATCACTTGATCATGCAAGAATCGGTTTTCATCTTTGAAACCTCATTTTCTTGCAAATAAACTCAAGAAAGGACGGTGAAAACGTAGATAACTCGATCTTTACCTCATTGTTCTTGCTACAATTCTCGGTTTTTAGTTCATGATCTTGAGAGGAAAGGAAGATTGTTGATTTGTTTGTGTAAAAAAAAAGAATAACAAGACAAGGGGGAATACCCCTTGTCCGATCGGTGTAGTTAGGGGGGTGGGGTGGGACTCACTTCTCCAAACTTAGCCACATGTTTGGATTTCCAAAATCTGGATAATGTTTTGGATAATCTGGTTCAGTTCGTTTTTCGGTTAAATGTCTAATTCGGCTTAAAACGAGGTTAAAACGGTCGTTTTCGGCTTAAAAAATGAAATTTATATAAAACCGATTTAAAAACTTTAAAAACTTAAACCATGGCATTTATTATCTTAGAACATCATATTATTAATAGTTGCGCATCTTTTTCGGCTTGATCGATCGTCTCTTGCTCGGTTTGGTATTAAAGGTTTTGTTTAATGTACCAACGTACCATTAAATCGAAATTCTTTTTCTGTGCCGTATTTTACTTATCCCGAAGCATTAATGCTCCGTAAAATCACTAAATATTATAGATATCGTCTATAATTGAACCCTCGATTCGTTCGGGTTTCAATAACTATCGATCGATTAATCGCATATTCAATACGATGAATTATATATTCACGTACAATCAATACAGTGAACCATGTATTCTCGTATCATTACTATGGTAATTCATGTACCCGACATTAAATATAGCGTAGCTATTGTCTATCGGTTAGGGTATACCTGGTTTCGTCGGAATCGTTACACATAAATAGCAAACTGTTATTCAGCTGATTTCACACTCATAGGCATCTGTGAGTAGTTCTTGCTAGAAGCATTGGTTGAGAAATTACCAGTTGTGGTTTGAGGTTTTGAGGAACTACTACCTCCTGCTACGAAACATACGTCACCATTAATATTGAGAATCACATGACCATCTGGAGTGGAGTTTGATTCCCCCTTTGAGTAGTAGGAAGTGGATTCTGATTTTGAACTTGATTTTGGAGTAACTTTAGCACCATACATTCCCGGATCCTGAACCTGATCAGTAGGTGTCTCCTTTCGAGCCATGTTAAGTTCAAAATTCTGTAACTTATTTACCACCGTCTCCAAATCAATCTTCTCAAAGTCCTTATCTTCTCTCATCAGAACAGTGTACATCTCCCAATTTGGTGGGAGAGCATTAAGAAGCTTTTCCACTATCTCTTCTTCCTTGTATTCAATGGAGTAGTTATTCAGCTCGGTTATTAGATGATAATATCGTGTGATGATGTCATCAAGTGATTAATGTTTCAGATACTTGAATACTAAGAATTGGGTTTTCAACAGCTTTATTTTGGAGGTTCGTATCCCAACATTTCCTTCATATCTATTCTCTAGTGCTTCCCATAGCTCTTTAGAAGTTTTGTAGTTTTTGAAAGTATGAAGAATCTCTTGTAGAAGTGCCATGGTTATAGTTGCATGCGCTTTACTTTCTGCCTGATACATTTTCTTTTCATCATCTTCCATCTTACTGTACTTCTTAATTTGTTCACGACCTTCAAACATGGACGTTGGTGGAATGTACCCGTCTTGAATGCAGACCCACATCTTTGCATCTTGATACTTCACATACTGTTCAAATCTATCTTTCCATGCAACGAAATCAGTACCTTTAAGCAATTTCGGAGTTTTAGTTGCTGAACCAGCTTCAACCTCTATCTTTACCAGTTCTGTGATGTTTATCGAAGTCATACTTGAACAAAACAGGACTCAAACCATAACTATCAAATTCTGTGAACAGTGAGCAGTAGCGAAGTTAATACAACTTCGCCTGTTGTTCAACTTCGCTAACAACTACGCTTTATGACAACTTCGCTAACAACTACGCTGGATGACAACTTCCCTGGTTATCAACTTCGCTGATTATCAACTTCGCCAAAAGCTTATATGTTCGCTAAAACCCTAATTTTTGTGACGGCAAGTTCGCCAGAAGAACAAAGAAGTTTTGCAGGTTAGGTAGGTTGATTTCGAAGGTCGCGAGGGTGACTGAAAGGTGTATTTGATGAGGGATGAGGAGCGACTAACAAAAACAAGGTATTTCAACGTATACTCGTTCCGCGAATGGTCTAACGGAACGATCTTAACACCCGTGTGATAATCCCGAACCACACAATCACGAGCAAAATGCTCTGATACCAGTTGTAGGTTCCCAGCCGGATCTACACAGGAGTATCTCGTAACACGAGGGTGCGGAATCCCCACGTATACGATACGAGTGTCGAGACGATTAGTACGTTGAATATATGAAAACACACGTGAATATAAGATGAAACTTGATATATTGCAATGCTTAAAAGCCAAGGTAACAAACACGTGACTCAGAGAATCACCAAAACCAATCGTCCAAAAAACTAACTAAAACAGCCGAAGTTATGGGTTTATAATACTCGACAACTTCGCCTAACATACTAGGCGAAGTTGTCATAACTTCGCTGACCACTTCAAGTTCGCTTAAACACAACGAACATATAAGAACACGTTTAATACGAACTAACAATAAAAACAATTACAGACACAAATAAACACGAGATACTGAACTACTGGCATTATACACCAACAATACACGAGCCCGTTAGTGTCTTGATCACCAAAAATACTGTATTATTATGCTATTATTATTATTATTAAGCTTAAAAAAAATTATCTGCAAAAGAGTTATTTGAGTATTATTTTAATTAAAATTATTTTTAGAGGTTTAAAGGGTTAAACTAGAACTACAGAGTTGGGGGCACACAAGTAAGTCCTGTCATATCTTGAATGTAAGGCTTGTCAGTTTACTGGCACTATGTCCAACGTTCAACCTTAAAGCCTAAAACTTACGTTAATATAAATTCTTTTGATCATGCACTAGGGGGTTGGAGTCAAATTGGGGTGATCTAGGGAAAGCCAAATACGCTTTGAGAAGAGATAGGAGGCATCACAGGTGCATGACTGATGTCCATCTAAGCTTTATGCTGAACTGAACCTTAATCATATCACTGATGCAATGAAAATCATGCTAAGTATGTTATACCTGCTATCAACATGTCTCTTTATGCCATAATAAAGCTGAACATGAATCCTTGTGACAGCCTCTTAAACGATATGATTCCATGTTCGGATCTTTTCATAAAAGGGCGGCGTTTTTACTAAAACTGTAATTTGATCCCGACTTTATAAATTCAAGGGAGTTACCGTGTAATTTAATGTGGGTTTCTTTTTTTTATTCTTGGTTAACTTTATTTTGTTTTCTCGTGTTCACTTTTGTTTCTTTCTTTCTCGAAATTACTCTCCTCGAAGCGTCTGTGTAAACTAAGCTTGCTTTTGAACTTGGGTTTTAAAAAAAAATTTTGGGTCTGCTAGGAAATTTTTTTTGGGCTTTTCACTTGCTCTAGCCCATTTAGGGTTCTCGGCCCGAGTTAGTTAAAATGTAAGTGGTATTATTTTTGTTACATTCATTATTCACAAGATTTCAATTTTTGTTTCTCTTTCACACAAGTCTTTTAGCCGAAAAATGAACCATCCTCGCTAATCATCTATTAGTGCTCCATTGTTTGATTCACAGATAATGAACCATGCCATATGAGATCTAAGTGTTGACAGCGGCTCACTTAAGGTTGCCATGAACTGACTTCATGGATGGATTGACGAGTTAAAAGGAATTCATAAGCAATTATGGGTTTTGAATGGACATCTTAGGGTTTAATTAGGGTCCACTTGTTTTCGGCTGTTTGTCTTAGACTAATTGCAGGTTTAATGGAGGATTTGGATGAGATTTTGGTGGGATGAAGATGAATTGCAAGTTTCCCAAGAAGAAACCCAAGGGATTCTCTTTCCCCGGCTGTCAAAGGGTTCTCGGTTGACTTTCGTTGACTGAGAACACCTTGTATTGACAGAGAACTCCTGTTCTCGCTAAGTGACCGAGAACTCCAGTTCTCGGTTGTTTTCTTTGACTTTCATTGACCAAGAACTCTTTCAGTTGACCGAAATCTAACCAGCTGGGCTTCATACTCTCCATCTGGGCTTAACTCTCACTGATGGGCTTTTGTTCTATACCGGTCAATCATTGGGCCAATTGGTGTGACCTTTAAGCTTTCAAATGGGCTCTATATGGGGCCTGGTTTATTTTACTGACCCAAAATCTTTCACTTGTCATGAACCATTTTTGAGTAACTATCAAATTAATTTATATGTTTATCTAACTTGATACGTTTGGTGCAGAAATGGCTGATCAGAATTTGTTAAAGGTTATTGACACGCACAACATAGCTGGATACTTATATGATCCACCCATGATTCACAAGGAATTCAACTCTATGATTGTCGGCTTCAACACGTGCAGAATCTCTCACGCACTACGAGAGGGTCCTGTTATATGCAAGAAGATGATCGCGGATTTTTGGAACAATGCTTCAATAAATGCACGAGGACAAGGTGGAGTTATATCCATAGACTCCAAAATTCAAAAGAAGCCAGTTAGTATCACTGAGGCCATCCTGAGAGAGGTATTGTTGTTTAAAGATCGACCTGATTACCAGACTGAGTACTCCACTGTTGCTGTTACAGAGGTTCTCACCAGAATGGGTTACGGGGCCCCTATCCTCCGGTAATCAAGAAATTGTTTCACCCATACTGGAGATTCTTGATTCACACATTTTTCACTTGCGTGTCTGGTAGGAAAGGTGGTTCTGATGAGATCAGTCATACTCAGATGTCTGCTATCACTGCTCTGATCATGGATTGGGATTACAATTATTCCAAGTTCGTTTTCAATGAAATGATGAGCAATATGAAAGGGAAGAACAAGGAGATGTTGCTTATGTATCCAAGGTTCCTGCAGATGATATTCGACTCTCACTACACAGATCTTGTCAAATCTGTTGACACTTTGGATATGAAGTCATTGGGACCCAATACCTTTGGGTTGATGAAACAAAACAGGAAAGGTTCCAAGATCGTCTATCGGGGCCTTCATGCTCTGGTGAAATTTGGATGATTTACGGAGACAGAAGCTGAGCCTGTCTTAGCTCAGGTTGCTGATGAACACGCGGCACCAGTTCAACCGTGGGTTGAAACTTTTGAGATTTATTATAATGAAGAAGATGAGACTGAACACCGTCAGTCAGATACCACTCAAAGTACTGAGAACGTAAGTGCTTTGGAAGCTGTGAAAGCTTTGTTATAGTCAACTGCTCTGAAGCATTCTCAGACTGTTGCTGAAATCAGTGAAGAAAACATAGCTGAGGATCCAGCCGCAGACCTCGGTCCACGTAAACGAAGAAAGAAAGATCCGAGGCCTGGCGTGCTGATAAGTGAGTCTAAAACAACCACTACACCAACCACAGATGCAACTAATTAGCCCTCAACAACAACTAATCAACCTGAGCCACCTGCCCCAGAAACACAAGCTGAACATGACACGTTTACTACTGAACCATCATTTCATGATCTGTTGACTAGTGATTTTGTCAGTGAATTTGATTTTGAGGCAGACACTCCACACACCGACACTACAGATATTCCCTCCGGTTCATCTGGCCTAGATAATCAGGGTCAGTCAAGCTCAGGTACGTCAGACAAGATTGCCCAGATCCTGGCTATGCAAAAAACTTATCTTCGGATTAAAGGTAAAGGTGTGGTTCTTGAAGATGCTCATGTTGATGTTCATGCATTACAACATTGAGTCTTTGAACTCGAACAAGATTCGGTGGTCAAAGATGTTCATATTCAAGAGTTGGAAGCAAGTAACTCTGATAAAGATTCCAAGATCAAATAACTACAGTCCAACATGGGAGAATTAACTTCCTTGTATCTTGACCTCCAACACAAGTTGTTTTAAAAGTTTGGAGATGAGTTTAAAGGCAATGATGACATAGTCTCTAAAGTACCCAACGTGAGCCAAGGTGATAGTTCTACTGCTCGCCCTGTTGATAACATTGATGAGTCGGAATCACTGCAACAGTACGTGGATGCCCCCTTCCCATCTCCAAGGAGAAATCAGATAGAATTAAGAAGAAGTTACTTGAAAAGGGGAAGAAGAAACTGCTAGTGATGAAGAACTCGAATCAGAATGTTGAATCATCGAATCATCCAGATAGGTTTGTTGTCATTTTTCAAAAGGGTTTCTCTGATAAATACGGTTATCGATCGGGAGTTCTATCATGGGGTTTTGATGCGGATAAGAATATGTGGTGGGTAAAGAGGAAGTCAGGAACAACTGAGTATTACAAGAAGATGAAATACTTTGGTTCCTGGACCAAAGTGGGTCTTAATGACCTGATTAATGCTCCATTCACCAATCCAACGAATGACAACCGCGGTATTGTTTTCTGGAACATTCTGAGAAGACAAGTCCACAGAGATTTCCCTGATATGAAGATTGCTGAGTCTTTTCTGAAGAAGGCAAAGGGAGTCCAAGATCCAAAGACAGGGAAAACAATGGTCAACGTTAAGTGGCCTGCCACAGACAAGGCCACTCATATTCCTGTACCAGACGAGATTCCATATGGAACGTTGGATAAAATGAGATTTTGGATATATGATAGTGTAACTGCTACAGTTGTTATCAAACTGGCGAAAGGAAAGGGTCAGTTAAGATTCTTTGTTCCAAGAGACCTGCTGAAGTTCAATGAAAGCGATATCAAGACTCTAATTACGTTCCAGCTAATTGTCAATCTGATTTTTGAAATGGTTGGGAAAGAATTCACTGGTATGGTAGCTTCAATTATCAGATGCAGATTTTGGGCGGGTGCTTTGAAAGATGCTAATATATATTACATGGAACATGACTAAAAGACAAAGCTACAAACCAAGGGGGGGGGGGATTATTGGGCCTAGTTTATGTGGTTTGAGCTTAGTTTGTATTTAGTTTAACTTGTTTTGGGCTTGGGGTACGGGTTGTGATGTGATCCGAGAACACCTTAGTCTTCTCGGTGGGCTTTTGTGTGTTTGGGTCGGCTAGTATGTTGGTGGTGTCCCTATATATAGTTGATATCATGTATAGGGTTAAGGTAGTTCATTCACAGTTTGATTATCGTGCATTGTAAGTGCTTAAGCACCCGACGTATTCTGAATATACGTGTGTTTTGAAGCAAATCTGTGTTAGTTCCTTGTGCTTATTCGTGTTCTTGAATCACCGAGTCTTGGTATTCCGCACCAATACTCGTTCTATTGATATCATAATTGTAGTGATCCAGATTCGGGACTTACAGCCGAGTTTTACCCGAAATCGATCATGGGAATGTTCACGGGATTGGATAATATCTTATCAAGGGGTTACACATTAAAACGAGGATGATTTTAGGGGTTGAGAAAGGACCAGTAGTTGCTGCTGTATCTTCGTCTTAATCCAATCTAAGTTCGCTGATCAAGTTCGCCTGCTGTAACTGTAACACCCCGTAACCGCAGCGGAAACGTACACGGGATGCAACAGACACATCTGATATCAACAGCATTGCTTATAAAGAAAATACCACTACATTAATTTATAACATATTACATTGTTGCGAGTTTCATTACTGTCTAGGTGTTACACACATATTTTACCGATAAGACATTAATAAATTCATTACAAAACAAAGAGCAGCAAGCTTCCAACAGGTAGCACAGATAGTTAAGCACACATCAATCAATCCAACTTGGGCATACCTAGAAAACATGTAAAGAAAACGGGTCAACTACGAATAGTTGGTGAGTTTCACTAATTTAAATAAACACTGACAAATCATTTTAATAATCATTTATTAACAATATAATCATGCTGGGAACTATGTTACCCCAGAACATTTCCAATAACTTTCTGGGAACTATGTTACCCCAGAACAACAATAACCCCTGGGAACTATGTTACCCCAGAACAATAACAACCCCTGGGAACTATGTTACCCCAGAACAATAACAACCCCTGGGAACTATGTTACCCCAGAAGAATAATAACCCCTGGGAACTATGTTACCCCAGAACAATAACAACCCCTGGGAACTATGTTACCCCAGAATAATAATAACCCCTGGGAACTATGTTACCCCAGAACAATAACAACCCCTGGGAACTATGTTACCCCGGAATAATAATAACCCCTGGGAACTATGTTACCCCAGAACAACAATAACCCCTGGGAACTATGTTACCCCAGAACAATAACACATTATAAACATTTTATATATTCTATGCATCAGTCCATATATATATAAATGTACAAGTATTTCCATACGATCGGTATGTACTTAAATACTTTAAATAAGACATGTTTTCCGCCCCGGGAAAATATAATTAAAACAATTCATTAAAAGGGGCTCGTGAAAACTCACCTTGTTGTGAGTCGGTGACTAATATAAGGAACAGCTACGTGCCTGGATCTGTAATATAATATCTAGTCGTTACTATATAATTCCCATAACTTAAATACGTATCAATCGGTACATCTGGGAACATTGTTAACCCAGTACTGTACTCGATTCGGGGACAATGTTAACCCCGTGACACTTCTAAGGACTCAGATTGACATTGCTTAGAGTTTGACAGTCAATTTAGTTAAGGTGATGAAATTATAGCTCGGTTTGACACCCCGTTTGGCCGTGGGGCCCATTTCCGGTATTTCGGTGCCGAAAACGGTAAAATCGGGTAAAATTACCCAAATCATCCGAATTATTTTCGGATGATTTATTTTTACTTAATTTACTTAGATTTATGAAATAGTCTATTTTTAGAGTTTTCATGTACCAGTCAGCTCGCTTATGCGAACTTTGCCGGTTTACACGTTTTAAGCTTTAAAAACTTGTTTTTATGTTCTTTTTAGCACAAATAATTACCCGATTAGTCTCGGGTCTTGAAATTTTGCACAAAACTTAATTTGACAGAAAGGAATTTTGTAAAAATTTTCCAGATTTATTTTCCTACATTTACATTTATTTATCTATTTTTAAATCTTGTTAAAACACTAAATATATCAAAAATACCAAAACACTTTAGAAAAATCCCAAATTTTTCTGGGATGATCTTTATCATCCTCATAACTTTCTGGAATTTTTCCAGAATTTAAAACTTATTTTTCAAGCCATTTTCACCCAAAACCGAGCTAGAAAGCCCTAGAACTCGTTTCACCGAAAAGCCTACTTAGACTTTTCCAACTGAGCTCAAATTTTGTGGGTGACTTTTATATGTTATAAAAAGCTTATCTTAAATTTTCCGGAATTTTTCATCATGTTTTGCTATTTTTCACTATTTTTGGCCAAAACCGAGCATTAAATTCACCAAATATTCATCTTTTATCCAAAAATTACCAAAAATTCACAGATCTCATATTTTCATGTGTAGATCATCTCTGTGAAATTTCGTGACCCGACTCTAAGCACACGTAAATCTGTCCATTTTTCATAAACACACGAAAACCGAACTATCTTGTGTTTTCTAGCTTTAGATCGCAAGGATCTCGGTTTCTAGCCTTTGCTAGCCGCTAGATACAACACTTACAAGCACATCAACACCACACCAAGCAAGTTATACCCACAATCAAGCCATTTCTTTCCTAGTGTCGGTTAAAACTTCAAAACAACGATTTTGACCGTAAAAATCCGTTCTCGACTCTTTTTACTCATTTCTTGGACCAAGATCCTTTGTATAACATGTATACATCTCTTGTTCATGCAAGAGTCGGTTTCATCTCGGGTTTTCACCCGTCTTTCACATGGAAAACTCATTTGACAAGATTTCAACCGTAAAAATTCATTCTAAACACTTTTAACTACTTACTTGGATCAAGATCCTTTGTATAACATGTATACATCCCTTGATCACACGAGAATCGGTTTCATCTCGGGTTTTCACCCATTTTTCACATGAAAACCTCCTTTTCTCATGAATTATGAAATTAAAAACAAGGTTTAAGCCTCAAATTATGTATATACCTTGAAGATCTTGGTTAAAAACTCAAGAATTTGGATGAACACTTGAAGGATTTGAGAGAATTCTTGTTTGTTTGATGGATAAAAAAGAAAAAGTGAGGTAAATGATACCCCCTAGGGCCGATCGGTCCAAAGTAATGGGTGGGGTGGGTCCCACACATTCATTCTAAGCCACATATTCGGATTACGCAATCCGGATAATGTTGTGGATAATCTGGCTCGGTTCGTTTCTCGTTTAAACTCGTAATTCGGCTTAAAACGAGCATAGAATGGTCGTTTTTCGGGTCAAAATAAAATTTACATAAAACCGACTTAAAAACTTTAAAAACTTAAATCATGACATTAAAACATCATATTATTAATAATCACGCATCTTTTTCGGCTTGATTGATCGTCTCTTGCTTGATTTGGTGTTAAAGGTTTCGTTTAGCGTACCGACGTACCATTAAATCGAAATCCTTTTTCTGTGCTATAATTCACCTATCCCGAAGCATTCATACCTCGTAAACATCACTAAACATTATATACTTCGTCTATAATGTAATTCCCGATTCATTCGGGTTTCAATAATCGTTCATTGGTTAATTGTAATTCCAATACGATTCACTATATAATCGAGTATGATTCGTACTATGAATCATATATACTCGTATATATGTACTATAACTCATATAATCAATATTAAATGACACGTAAATAGTATATTCCGGCTAGGGTATACCTGGATTTGCCGGAATCGTTACATTCTCCCCCCGTTATAAAAATTTCGTCCTCGAAATTTTCACGCGTCAACTACTTCCTTTTGAGGAAATAGGTGGGGGTATTTCTTCCGGAATTCATCCTTTCGTTCCCAAGTAAATTCTGGGCCACGTTGCGAATTCCATCTAACTTTGACCAACGAGATCTTATTGTGTCTAAGTTGCTTGATCTTACCGTCTACTATTTCGATGGGCTCCTCTACGAAGTTGAGCCTATCACTTATTTGAACACCCTCTAAGGGTAACACCGATGTCTCATCCGCCAGACATCTTTTCAAATTCGATACATGAAACACGTTATGAACTGCACTTAGTTCCTCAGGCAGTTCTAGTCGGTAAGCTACCGGACCGATCTTTGCAGTAATGTTGAATGGTCCAATGTATCTAGGGGCCAACTTCCCCGCCTTTCCAAACCTGACCACTCCTTTCCAGGGTGATACTTTCAAATATACCTTTTCACCCTTCTCTAATGACAACGGTTTTCGACGGGTATCAGCATAACTCTTCTGCCGATCCCGCGCGGCTTTCAGGTTGTTCTTAATCTCAAGAATCTTGCTGGTCGTCTCCTGGACCAGATCCGATCTAATGATCTGCGGGTCTCCCACTTCAGACCAGCAAAGTGGTGATCGGCACTTCCGCCCATACAATGCTTCATAAGGTGCTGCCTTTATACTGCTATGGTAACTGTTATTATAGGAAAATTCAACGAGTGGGAGATGTTGATCCCAATTTCCCTTAAAGTCCAGTACGCAGGCACGAAGCAGGTCCTCCAAAGTTTGAATGGTCCTCTCAGACTGACCATCGGTCTGAGGGTGGTAAGCTGTGCTTAGGTCAATACGTGTTCCCAACGCTTCTTGGACAGCTTGCCAAAGTTTGGAGGTGAAATGGCTATCCCTATCGGAGATGATCGAGATGGGGATGCCATGACGAGACACTATTTCATTTATATAAATTTGCGCAAGTCTCTCAGTGTTATAATTATTCCTAATTGGAATAAAATGTGCCGATTTGGTTAATCGATCCACGATTACCCAAATCGCATCATGACCTCGGGGTGTCTTGGGGAGATGTGTCACAAAATCCATTGTGATCTGCTCCCACTTCCATTCGGGAATTTCCGGCTGTTGCAACATTCCCGAAGGTTTCTGGTGCTCCGCCTTAACTCTCGCACACGTCGTACACTTGCCGACGTATGTGGCTATATCCTTTTTCATCCCTGGCCACCAGTAAAATTCTTTCACATCCTTGTACATTTTATCTGATCCCGGATGTATGGAATATTTCGATTTATGAGTTTCGTCCATGATTAAATCACGAAGGTCATGGAGGGTCGGGATCCAAATCCGATTTTTGAAATAAAGAATTTCGTCCACACGCTGTTCGAAATTCTTCTCATTCCCGTAAAGTCCTTCTTTAACCAATTGGCCCTCTTTCAACGCCTCGCGTTGAGCGACTCGAATTAAATCTGAAAGGTTCGACTGGACTATCATCCCCAACGCTAGCACACGTAGTGGCTTGACTCGATCCTTTCTACTCAAGGCATCGGCTACAACGTTAGCCTTGCCGGGGTGATATCGTATGTCACAGTCATAGTCACTCAGCAACTCGACCCATCTTCGTTGCCTCATATTCAGTTCTTTCTGATCGAATATGTGTTGCAAACTTTTATGATCAGTGAATATGGTGCACTTTGTACCGTAGAGATAGTGTCTCCAGATTTTAAGTGCAAAGATGACTGCTCCCAGTTCCAAGTCATGAGTAGTGTAGTTTTTTCTCATGAACTTTTAACTGTCGAGACGCATAGGCTATGACCTTTTTATTTTGCATTAACACGCACCCTAACCCTTTACGGGATGCGTCACAATATACAACAAATCCATCGTCTCCGTCGGGGAGACTTAAGATTGGCGCTTGGCACAATCTTTGTTTTAGCGTTTGAAACGCCGTTTCCTGCTCTTCACCCCATTCATATTTCCGATCCTTTTGAGTCAGGAGGGTTAAAGGTTGGGCGATGCTGGAAAAGTTCTCTATAAATCGACGATAGTATCCAGCTAAGCCTAAGAATTGGCGGATTTCTTTCGGAGATTTAGGCGCTTGCCAATTCTTAATAGCTTCAACCTTACTCGGATCAACGTGTATTCCTTTGTGGTTTATAACATGACCGAGGAATTGCACCTCTTGTAACCAGAAGTTACACTTGGAGAATTTTGCATATAACTTCTCCTGATCCAGGAGCTCTAAAACTAACTTTAAGTGTTGCTCGTGCTCCTCTTTACTCTTCGAGTATATCAAAATATCGTCAATAAATACAATGACGAACTTGTCGAGATAGGGTTTACAGACTCGGTTCATGAGATCCATGAACACTGCTGGCGCATTTGTTAGCCCAAAAGGCATAACTAAAAATTCGTAGTGGCCGTAGCGAGTCCGGAACGCGGTTTTTGGGATATCCTCCTCTTGAATTCTAACTTGGTGGTATCCCGATCTAAGATCAATTTTTGAGAAATAGCTCGCACCTTGCAGTTGGTCGAACAAATCATCGATTCGGGGAAGAGGATATCTATTTTTGATGGTTAATTTGTTCAATTCCCTGTAGTCAATGCACATTCGAAGGCTTCCGTCCTTCTTTTTCACAAATAGTACAGGTGCACCCCACGGGGAATAACTGGGACGTATAAATCCCTTATCCAACAATTCCTGCAACTGGTTGGATAGTTCTTGCATCTCGGACGGTGCAAGTCTGTAAGGGGCCTTAGCAACAGGGCCGGCTTGAGGTAACAGATCGATTCAGAATTCGACCTGTCGGGTTGGCGGTAATCCAGGAAGTTCCTCTGGAAAAACTTGTGGAAATTCGCGTACCACGGGAATATCGTCCACCCGTTTTTCCTCAGAATCAGCGGCCGTCAGGCTCGCTAGATACGCCACACATCCCTGACGTATATATTTCAACACCTTGAGGTGGGATATAAATGGTATCATGGTGCCGGATTTTTCTCCCTGCACTAATACCTCCTCGTCATCCGACACCCGGATCTTGACGGTTTTCTTTTCACAGTTTATTTCTACCCTATTACGAGCCAACCAATCCATTCCCACTATCACGTCAAAACTACCCAATTCTACCGGTAGTAAGTCAATCAGGAAGGATTGTTCGCTTAGAATAAAAGGGCAATTCCGAACAATCCGATTAACTATCATGGTTTTACCGTTAGCGACCTCTACGGTGTAGGGTTCTATGGTTTCACCAGTAGGAAGGTTTGCTATCGAAAGGAATCTAACGGAGACAAAACTTCTATCGGCGCCTGTATCAAATAATACAGAAGCGTAATGATCAGAGACGAGGAAGGTACCTGTCACTACGCTGGGGTCCTGGCGCGCCTCGTTCGCTCCCATCACAAATGCCCGGCCTCGCGCCGGATTGGACGACGATGGCTGACCCGCGAGTTGTCTCCCGTTTCCTCCCTGATTCAGTTTCGGGCAGTTCCTTTTGAAGTGATCCGTGCTGCCGCATTCGTAGCAAGCACGGCTAGTGGTCACCATCTGGTTTCCTTGCGGGTTCTGCTGTCGGGCTGGTTGAGTTCTAAATGGTTGCGCCCGAATAGGTTGCGGTTGACGGTTCAGGTTGTTCAGATTTGTCTTACAATTTGGTGCGTAGTGTCCAACCCTGCCACACCGGTGGCACACCACCTCCTTGCACACGCCACTATGGTGGTAACCACATTTCCCGCATTTAGGAAACGTTCCCCTCTGCGGTTCTTGCCTTCCGCCCGAACTAGTCATGGCATAGCTCTGGGCAGCGGGCCTAGCTCGTTTGTTTTGCTGCTTCTCTCGGATCCTATTGTCATACGTACCTCGCTTTCCCCCAGCCGACTCTCCCGTCGCCTTTATCGATCCGCTCCTTAAGAAATCATACGTGACAATACCAGCCTGTGTCACTGCACCCTCATACGTCTGGTGCCCTCCCGCGTTAACTATGCTCCTCACTACTGGAGTAAGTCCCCAAATATAACGTTCCACCCTTTTTGACTCTGGGGTGACCAACCACGGCACTAATCGTGACAGTTCATTAAACCGGTTGGTATATCCCAAGTGGTCCGCCCCATGCATCCCTAGGTTCCACAACTCATGTTCCAGTTTCTGCAATTCATTCTTTGGGCAGAAATGTTTCAAAACAAGATCCTTAAGCTCTGCCCAGGTCATGCGGTTTGTCGCCGCCTGACCTCGAGTCTGTACTATGGTGTTCCACCATGTCAAGGCATGGTCTGTGAACGTACAGGTGGCGTACTTAACGACACAATCCTCGGGACAGTTGCTGATATTTACCACTGATTCTATTTTCTCTAACCATTTCACTAACCCATTCGGTCCTTCCGACCCGTTAAATTCTAAAGGCTTGCATAACATAAAATCCTTGATTGAACAACCCCTGGATGGTCCAGTGCGGTTGGTCTCTACAGTAGGGATAGGGCCATTACTGTCGGTAGCGACCACCGTAGGCGGTGCGTCAGTACTCGGCATAGTGTTATCGGTAGGTGGAGGATTAGCATTATGTTCCCCGCCATTATTTATGGGCGTTTGATTGCTCGGAGGGGTTGGATTAGACGAATTATTAATGCTGGCGGCGATGCGCGATACTATATCCGGTATCGCCGCCTCCAACTGTTGAGCAATCAAACGGCTCACATCTACTTCCGATACTTTCGTTGATCGTTTCGGTGCCATTCTACACAACATCAAGGAAACACATATAATTAATACCATTCCAAATTATGAAACACAAACACATTCCATACATTAATAAACATTAGTACATATTACACAAACATCCATTTACATACTTCCCAGTCATCATTACACAACTAAGTTTTAATACAAAGGGCCTATGTTGGTATCATCCTCGACATAACCCGCAATGGGTCAGTGCTTGAATGATACCCAAAAGTATCGATAATGATATGCCCTACAAGAGACCCCCTTATGGGCCAGTGGTTGTACTATAACTAAACAAGATTCACTCCGTGTTAGTATCACCACTAACTACTTACACGGAGTATCAAAAAGCGGTTCAAGATTCTACCATCCAACACGTCTACACATGGTGTAAACCAACCCCACCAACACCGCCACCAGCACCACCAGCACCGCCATCATAACCCGCATTCGGGTTTCCATCTGGTCGATCAACCAGTGGGAGTATGAGCACTCCCTTTTTAACTGGTTAATAGCATACTGGTGGTCCAGTATGCTGTCCCCGAGGTACGCCCGCCTCTGTACCCCCACGACCAGGGCGGCAGAGTGCTCGTTCACCTGCTCGGTGAGAACACGTAGCCAAGCCGCCAAGTCCCGCTCCTGCCTTGGCAGACCCCACACAGGTAGGGTTGCAGGCTCGGGTTGGGGGCGGGAAGACTCGCCCCGGTGGTATGTGGATCTGGGTGGGGTAACAGTGGGCGGAACATACGGGGCACTGATCCGCGCCGTGAGGCGGGGACCGTGTCTGGGGGGAATCGGGGTGGTCTGTGGTGCTGGCGGGGTAGGAGACCTGGTAACCCTAGCAGGGGAGGGTATACTAGCACTCCTAGCTGGGGTGGTCTGTCTAGAAGTACTATGACTAGCCTCCGAAGGCTCGGAGCTGGGTGCTACACTTGGGCTTCCAGAGGCCCCGGAACTGACCTCTTCCGGGTCCTCTTCCGTCGACACACTAGGTGTTCTTGCCATTTTTACCTGCACACAAGTTAACAAACATGTAGTCCCTTTTCATGGTGTAATTCATAATTAAATTAATCATGCACTTATTTATACAATTTTGCCACATAATAATATTATTATACATTTACACATATGTTGCCGATTTTACCTATTTAAGTCCCCCGTGACTTCCCCTGAATTCCCTCGTGCAGACAAGTCTGTTATTATGTTCCGGACCATAATAACCCTCTTGTCCATCCAAGTTCATCCCGATCTCGTCACAATATATTATTAGTTGATATTCAGATCCTATAATACTTGAGCTACTGGTTATATTTTAGGTATCTTTTTCAGACATCCTAATTCTTTATAACCAATGGCTCTGATACCAAGTTCTGTAACACCCCGTAACCGCAGCGGAAACGTACACGGGATGCAACAGACACATCTGATATCAACAGCATTGCTTATAAAAGAAAATACCACTACATTAATTTATAACATATTACATTGTTGCGAGTTTCATTACTGTCTAGGTGTTACACACATATTTTACCGATAAGACATTAATAAATTCATTACAAAACAAAGAGCAGCAAGCTTCCAACAGGTAGCACAGATAGTTAAGCACACATCAATCAATCCAACTTGGGCATACCTAGAAAACATGTAAAGAAAACGGGTCAACTACGAATAGTTGGTGAGTTTCACTAATTTAAATAAACACTGACAAATCATTTTAATAATCATTTATTAACAATATAATCATGCTGGGAACTATGTTACCCCAGAACATTTCCAATAACTTTCTGGGAACTATGTTACCCCAGAACAATAATAACCCCTGGGAACTATGTTACCCCAGAACAATAACAACCCCTGGGAACTATGTTACCCCAGAATAATAACAACCCCTGGGAACTATGTTACCCCAGAACAACAATAACCCCTGGGAACTATGTTACCCCAGAACAATAATAACCCCTGGGAACTATGTTACCCCAGAACAATAACAACCCCTGGGAACT